>NC_134700.1:152304052-152604052 GCF_043290135.1 Rhipicephalus microplus | reverse complement strand
GAAAGTTACCTGTCAAACCGGACATTCCGTGTCCGTCTAGGCAGTGTGCTCTCCCAAACATTTGTCCAGGAAACAGGCGTGCCACAAGGTGGTGTGCTTAGTTGCACACTTTTTATCATCAAAATGAATTCTTTGCACTTGTCCATTCCCCGCATGTTGTTCTATTGTACATATGTCGACGATGTTCAGCTTGGCTTCAAGTCATGCAACTTGGCCGTATGTGAGCGGCAGGTTCAGCTGGGTTTAAATAAGATCTCCAAATGGGCAGATGAAAACGGATTTCGACTTAACCCACAAAAAAGCACGTGTGTTTTGTTCTCTCGAAAGAGAGGCATGCACTCGGATCCTGACATTCGACTGAACGGGCAACGTCTGTCCGTCAAAGCCGAGCATAAATTCTTAGGCCTAATCTTGGACAACAAGTTGACCTTCGTGCCGTACATCAAGTATCTAAAAACAAAATGTTTAAAAGCCATGAATGTTTTAAAAGTGTTGTCACGTACTACTTGGGGCAGTGATAGGCAATGCCTCATGAACCTCTATAGAAGCCTCATTCGCACCCGCTTAGATTATGGGGCCGTTGTCTATCAGTCTGCTACTCAAAGTGCCTTGAAGATGCTGGACCCCGTGCACCATTTGGGCATCCGCCTTTCTACGGGTGCTTTTCGCACCAGCCCCGTAGAAAGCCTTTACGTTGAGTCAAATGAGTGGTCGCTTCACCTGCAAAGAACCTACATGTCCTTTGTTTATTTCCTTAAGGTGAAAGCAGACAAGAGGCACCCCTCATACTCTACTATAAATGACTTGTCGAGCTCCATTCTTTTTCAAAACAGGCCTTCAATGAGGCAGCCCTTCTCAGTTCGCCTGAAGGGTCTAGCCGAGGACACTGGAGTGTCACTCGAACACAATTTAATGGCTCCTGTAGCATACCCGCCACCGTGGCAGTGGCAGACTATAGATTGCGATGTGTCTTTTTTAGAAGTTACTAAACATGCGCCTATTGCCCATATTCGAACATACTTTTTGGAACTTCAACACAAATACACACGTCCTGAGTTTTTTACAGATGCCTCTAAGTCTAACTCCTCTGTGTCCTACGCTGCTGTTGGCCCTTCCTTTTCGGATGCTGGCCCTCTACATCCAGACACAAGTATCTTCACGGCGGAAGCTTACGCGATACTTGTGGCAGCTAAACACATCAAACAATTACAAATACAAAAAGCAGTAATTTATACAGACTCCCTTAGTGTGGTAACGGCTCTGCACAGTCTTAAAAAACAAAAAAACCCTGTCCTCATCTCACTTTACTCTATTTTGTGCACACTTTACACACTCAACCAACATGTTGTAGTGTGCTGGGTGCCAGGGCATCGTGAAATTCAAGGCAACGTGATGGCGGATCAGCTTGCTGCATCCGTCCACGAGGGCACCGCCACTACACCCATATTAATCTCGGCCCTTGATCTTAAGCCGTCTTTCAAACGAAACATCAGAGACTTCTGGCAGAGCAAGTGGAATACACACACACAAAACAAACTACACATTATTAAGCCACACCTTGGTCATTGGCTGCCAGTATCAAAATCGCGTTATACAGAGGTAATACTAACGAGACTCAGGATAGGACACACATACGCAACACACACACATCTTTTGTCTAGTGACGATCCACCATTGTGCGACAAATGTGGTGAAACATTAACAGTCCTTCACATACTAATCCAGTGTAAACATTTAGAAACTCTAAGAAAACAACATTTTCCATTACTCTACCGACAACATATACCTTCACACCCTGCAATGTTTGTCGGTAGGGAACCACTTTTTAGTCATAAATCATTGTTAGCGTTTTTAAAAGAAATTCACAGCTTTCATGTCATATACCCGGGCATACCGTAGCATGACCTCTCCAGAGAGGTTTTTGCTGCGGTGGCTACACAAGAAAGCACATGCCTCACGGCCCTTGGACGCAAGGGTTTGAACGAGTGAGGCACTTGTGCTAATGCCATACATATCCACCATCGTCTATAAATATCACCAACTTTTGTCATCTATTCACACCACACACACCTTTCACGGCATGGTCATCATTTTATTACTTGTATGTTTTTACCCGCCTTACTGCGAGGAATTTTATGGCCCTTATACAGCCACTTATCACAATCATTGTCCATATTTTCAGTAAGATGAACTGGCGCTCTTTGGCCGTGAATCGGCCCTTGCGCCATAAAACATCAAACATCATCATCATTAAGCTATGGAAATAAAGTAACCACATTTTCTTCCATAAAGGGGAATTTTAAGATGTACGCTTCTTGATATTTATGTTAAACAGTTTAGTTTGTAAAATGCTGAAAAATTGCTAATGCTCTAGGTTTTGTAATACACTTCGACTTATTAGCGATCAACTAGCTAGAAACGGCATTCGATTGTTCTCATAGATTGAGCTCTTCTTCTCCTTTTGAAGCTTGGCACATTTGAAGAATGCTTGCTAGGTTGTGCCAACTTTTTTATGAAATGTGTATTAATCAGGTTATGTGATTCCTCTATTAAAGATCTTTGCATTTGTGATTCCGTAGGCCGTGCTCTCTTTTTTCACACATTACTTCAGAAAATTGACTTCAGCTCCTATCACTTTGCTGTTTTCTTGTTATACTTATGATACTTAGTGCAAAAGCCTTGGCTTGTTTTTGTAATCTGTAATCACTTCTCTGTGTGTTGTGCTGTAAAAAAAAACATGCTCCTATTTTCTATTTGCTAGCTTTTGTAGTTGTTATGCGTGTCTACGGAGAGTTTAATAGTCCCCATCTTTGGCCTTTACACACTATAATGGGAGAGTGGTGCCACTTAAGGCGTGGAGCAATAAACCACACCTTTTTCTTAGGATGAGCTGCGATAATGGTTCATCATAAAAGCTCGATAGTTGTTGCAGCACGTGGTAATGAATATCTCACTCATACGAATGGCATAATAAATTCAACGTATCTGCCTGGCACAATTAAGCTTTCATTGTTACTACATGCTTCGGCTTTTAAACACCTTTATGCAGTCTTTAGTTTAGATTGTTAATGAGCGACGCCGTGGCCTGGCAACAGTTGCCAATCTCTAGTCATTGAGCTTGCTTCTGAAGGCTGCAATTCCTGTCATGCCATGCATTATGTCGTGGAAACCTACATCAGGATATGCTGCTGAGCGCTTGCATTGCCACGTTATGATAAGAAGTGATGACATACTTTAGTCATGGAAACGAGAGCAGGGAAGCACTCACTCTATTCTTTGTCGTTCCACCTTCCTGTTTTCTTTACATCTACTAGCTGCTCCTACGTGGAGTGTCGTGTTTGTTCACAGCAAGCGAATCTCGCGTGGTGCCCTGTGTCCACACTGCAGGAGCTTATCTCTGTCGCGCTACGTTTGTCGATCAGGCGATGTGATGAGCGGGACATCCGTGATGGATGAGTGGAATTTGTGCGTGTCAAGTGCTTATTTCTTTTTTGCTGCACCTCTTACACTCCTCTGTGCAAAGATTACTATTGTGGGCTTCCTGTCTTCTCTTGCATCTATGTTTGCACACTTTCCCTTTCTTTCTTTTTTACAAGTACTGCCACCAACTCACCAAGCAGCTCAACTTATTACCATTTTTTACTTAGTACATGTTGCTTATCCAGTAGGTATATAAATGCGGATATTTCACAATCAGTTGTAAATGAAGGGAAAAAAAAGTAAAAACATGACTGCTGTGCAGCTTGAAACTTCTGCTAGTGTTTATTTATTCACCGCCATTTTTAGCGTAAACTGGACTTTTTCTTTGTTTAAAGCTAATAATGTCACGGTGCAGGAGTCGTGCATGTGCACTACTCATGGATAGAAACAGGATAATTGAGAGCTAAGCCACACATATGGTTTCATTTCCACTGTGCTCAGTTCGGGTTATGTTCACCTAATTTTAACTCTGACTACGTAGATCAGCGCCAACATTAAATTGCCACATTCCTTCCGCAAGTTTTCTTATCACCCCGTTACGCTGTATGCAATTCTCAGCGCAAACTGCGCCTACAGTGTTCGAGAAGCTTCAGGACTGCAGTAGATTATATGGTTAAGATTAAGCCCACTTCATTAACATTTCAGATTATTCTGGAATCTACGTCGCGGCTTGCGATAATACTAGAATGTTGGATGGCTAGTGTATAAATGCCATCATGCTTTTGGGTTGATCAACGGCCGACGCTTTGCTCGCGGCTTTCAGTGCCAGTGTCTTGCGGTAATCTGACTATCCTTTTACAGGGCCACAAGTTCGGTCCAGAAAAACAGTTCATTATTCGGCCCGCAATCTGCCCCATTTATCCACGTTACGACCCCATGACAATATTTAGACCAAGTTTGTCGCGATAGGATGTGCTTACTTCGAGAAATTGTGAATATCAGTCGTTGGCACTAAGATATTTCATGCCGCATTTGAATTCATGAGTACTGTACATTCAGGGGCACATCAATCGAAAGTCAGCTTAAAAGTGTTACACTGTGGGACCCACGGTAGTTTCACAAATGCAAGCAGCTTGTCAACATAGCCAACAGAACAGTTTGCCATCTTCTTAACATTTAAATGCTAGAAAATGTTGGAAATCCAAGCATGAGGCTGTGAAATGCTCAATGGTTTTAGAGGTCTCAAAGTCAACAAACTTTTAGCAGATTACCTTAATTGATGATGAAGGCAGTGTTATTTCTTTTTTGTACAAGAATGTGCGCTTGCAGGAAGCAAGAAACTCCTTTGGGAAGCAGTAATGATTATCTTTCATGCGTAGCATCTGAATTACTCCACAAAATGTACTCTTATTTGGATGTGTGAACTGCAACCTTTCCTCTGTTTGTAATCAACATGTGCACAGTTCTCATATGTGAGAGCTTTAGGAGCACTTTATTTGGTACAATAAATAAAGTAATTCAACACTGATTTGAAAAGGGCCACTTTTGTTTGCTGCTCATCTGATAAATACAGAAATTTTTCCAAAATTTGATCTTGGTACACATAAAAAAAAAAATCCCCAGTAATCCAACTATAAATAAGTGGCAGCAATCTAAAACTGCATGAAACAAAGTGCAGGAAGTGCTTCTTTGTTTGTCATAAATGAAGGGGATTTTCAATGTAAAAAAAAATAGGTACATGTTTTATTGCTTATTTTTTTCTGTGCAGACCATGTGGAACCTGCCCGTCTTACTACTAGGTGTCTCTAGTGCACTCGTCGTTGTTGTTCACTGCGCTCCGCAGAAAGCAATATCCGTCACGTTGGACTCTAAATGGAGCAACACACCTCTTCACCTAGAAGCCAGGTGAGTGGTCTCGACATTGTTTTTCACTCAAGTTCCTAGCTGAGCGGTTCTGTGTTACTGCTAGTCATGCAGTGTTGTCTTCTCTTGGTCAGTCGGCCTCTCACCTTATCTCCTTGAAACTGAGTCGAGTGGAATAGCCAACGCGTGAACTCAACGAGTTTGCTGTTGTACGTAATAAACATAATGTGAAATGCAGGAAAAAAAATGGTCAAGTTTTCATGTCAGAAGCACGTGGGCTGGATTAATGTTTTCTTTTTCTTTGGAAGTGTAGTAATTTTCATGAGAAAGTCAGAATATCCTAATGAAATCTGATGATAGGACTCGCCACCACCCTGTTTAATGTATTTTTGCCATTTAAAATGTAATTTGTTATCTTCCTTGTATATTGTTTTCTTCACAATTAGTTTTTGTTGTAACTGCTGACACGGAGAGGGAGGTGGAATGCATTATTAAAGAGTGTTTATTAATTCTAATGTTTCCCAATGTTACCCATCAGAAACATAGATAGGCCTAGACCAGTTTTGATAGTGTCATATCTTGTGTGTTATAAATCACAAAGCTCTCATGCAATATGAAATGTTAAATACTCTGGCTTAAGGAAAAAGGGTTATGGGTTAGAACAGTAGCTACAGTTTTTACAAAGAGGAACATAAGTTGAGATACGAAGTGCTCCTGAATATGTGCATCATTGTTGCCATTGTCAATAAAACGGAATCGGACGTGAAGATTCTCACGGAGCGCTTATGCGGTTGTAATGCCATCTTTAAACTTTCTGTGAATGGAATTTTAGTGTAACCATGTGTTTGACTGATTGATACAGAAGATAGAAAGAAAATACAGGCATCATTAGGAAAGGGTGGTTAGAGTGGATATCGTTCCATCTGTGGCAAACAGTCGATCGTTAATTGGTAACACTGTGTCAACCATTTTGTCGCTTGATTTGTCTTGTTTACACCAAGGCACGCCTAATTACGGGTGTTACACTTTATGAAGCAGAATATATTTTGCAAGCTCAGAGTGGTATACATCACTATAAGAGTGAAAAACATAAATCCTGTACATTTCTTTTGTTCTCTCATATATCATTGATTAACGCTTTGTATCAGAATACAAAAAATAAGAACAAGTATATTTGTCTTGTTTTTTATTCTATTGTTTAGTGAATTCTTCGCGGAAGAAAGCAGCGACTACTTCTGGCGCTATGTTAACGACTTTCAACAACTGGACCTTGCTGCGTTCTCCAACAGTAAGTCATATTCTTTTGTCTTGCACCACACATGCCAATCATTTCTTGTTTGTCTGCAGTGCAAATGTTTTGGTGTTAGGGCACCTCTGTTTGCACGCTCATTCTCTTCAGTCCAGAAACCTGTTAGTGTAGTTTTTATATCACACTGATCGGGTATCAGTTGGATGAATTTTTACTCTCCCCACACCTTGTTTATGTCGGGTACGCTGCTTTAGAATCTCTGTGATTTCACAGTTATGTTTACATTGTTATGCTTTTTAGGACAGTTGTTCAGTAGTCTGTGTGATGTGTAGCTTGGCAAATAGCTAGTGCATGTTAATGGGCAAGTGACAGAGTTATGTTCAAATTCTGTACTGTGTCATGTTATGCTAAGAGCAGGTGCTTCAGCATGACTTCAGCCCTGTTCATGCTCTCATAATATGCTTTTGTTGTTGTTAACATAAAGACACACTAATTTATGTAAACCTTGTCTAAGGGCAGTAGAGCTTGTATGGGCTGCTTACATGCATTTAAGTGTAAAAGAATAGGCTGTATGTGTACATGCATATGTAGTAATGATCATGACACATTGGTGTGCTGGACTCCCTAGAGGTCCCCCTAACTTTCATCCCTGTTCTGAGTTGAGCCGCTAAAGAATGTCAGCTTTTCGAGTTGAGCTATGTTGCCAGAAATTCGCCCTTAGAAGGAGTTCTTCGAATGCGTATTGCTGCTACTGTTGAACCAGATAACCAAGCATTCCCTCACTGCTGCAGCACAGTGAGGACCTCATAAGCAATGGGCTGTATCAAAAGGAGAATGGAAGTTGTCACAGATTGCCAGCCTTGCAAGGGCAAGGTCAATGCTTCTTCTTCACGCCCACTCTCAACTTCCTTTGCCACTGGTGGGAAATGCCTGTTTGGTGCTCATTTGTGGCAACTTCCTGCGCGTGGTTGCGTGTTTATCTTAAGTCTCATTTTCTCTCTGCTGAGAGGTTATCTTAGAAACGAAGGGTTATTGAAACCGAGCGTTCATGCGGATCTATTTTTTCAACTTATATCATTTTATGTGTGTGTATGCATGCTGTCATGTGTACGTGAGGCTTACAAAAGTCTGTGCTACCAAGTACTTTGCTTAGTTTAAGTGAACAGGGCTTGTACCGTGCTCAATGTCATGAATAAAGTAAAGAAAGAGAACATTTTTGCTATTATCTTTGTAGCATGTTTTGCCAATTAGTCTGCCTAGCATGGCAGTCACTCCAAACATGTGAATTGATCTGACTAAATGATGTTTACTTCATAATGGCACATTGGTACTGCATTAACAAGCAGCTGTGAAAATGAGCAAAATGTGGGTATCCTTCCTGCCGATTAAATAGCATGACTGCCTGACCTTGTCATTTTTTCATGCATGCCATTTATTCTAGTAAAACTAAAAAACTGTTAATGAAAGGAAGAGCTTGACTAGCACGTGGAAAGTTTTGTTTTCTTTAGTTGTCAGTTCTCGTGCTTGTTTTGACGCTGTCTTGTCATCAGTGGTGACGTTAGCCGGGTTTAGTTATGCCGTGCCACTACAGGTTGTGCCGAATCAAACTCTTGTTTGTGCCCCGGCAGTCCTGTGACCTAGTTTTCCAAGGGGCTTAGGAGGGTGGTCACGAAACAGCGATACCCCATTGTTTACTTTTTAACACTTGTGACAGGTGTGATCGTCACTTCGTGGGATGATGCATTGTAGCCGCGACATTTGTTTTTGTGCCCTGCTGGGGTGTTTGTTGCATCGCATGTTGTGGAAGGCTTCCTGTGGACACGCTTGCTTTTGAGCAGACACAAAGGGCATCAATGATTGTTTGGTGTCGGGGCTTCTGATGAGTTAATAAGGACAACAAATTCTGGTTTATTGAGAGTCATCCTACTTGAACTGCTAAACAAGTCAGAGGAGCCTTGTTGCTCTCTTTCTAGTGATCAGCACCAATATAACATTTATATGTAGGTGCTGCATACGTTTGGTTTCTCATTGCACCTGACAACTGGTATGCTTCAAGATACTTTCAGAGTTGGCCCTCTTTAATTTAGCTGTATCTCAACGGACAATTTATTGTTGTGATACTTTTTTGTAACGTCTGTAGACATTCAGGTTTTTGCAAAGCATTCACCATTTTGCATGAAATTGAACATCTCAAATGTTGCACAAGGCCCTGTGTATGAGGTCCATTAGCTCTGGATGCTTGGATACAAAGCTTTGGAATCTGCTCTGCCTTTGTAACTTGATTAGTAAGCATCATAAGTTATGTTTTAGCGTTTCAATGTACCCAGCTATTGCATAACCATACTTTTCATTAGACGGGCTGCTTTCACATAGGGTTCCATTTGGCGTTAGGGTTGACTTTGGCGTAATCAATGACATTATCAGCTCTCTTTTTGGTAGCACATTACTTATTGCTGTGGAAAGCAATTGTAGCACACTACCCGACATTACTTTCGTGTTAAACAGAAAACAACTAGCAAAGTAGCAATAATGAACTTGCATTTTAAGCAGAGCCATCACGATTGCTGGCGCACTTACTATCTCGGCGAGTAAATCAGTGCGCTTTCAACGCGAAGAGACTGTGTGAAAAGAGCACTTCTCCCTGGAGCGGCCGTATTCGCTAACACCAGCGTTTTGTAAGAGTTCCGCGATATCGGATCCAAAAGAGTTGGCTGCTAGCCTTACTTCTTATAACATTAATTTTTTTGCTGTTGCGTTCATTGCATTGTATTCAACGTGCCGCCATGTTGCCAGAACTAATAAGCTAATAGCGAAAGCTACCAGCCTGCAAACTCGCGGCACGGCGCGAGACAAAAGCGCGTGATTAGTCGACCTCCGAAGATCCGTCATCACCGTGGTCTCGGATAGTTTTCATCAGCGGCTAATTTGACATCCCCTCGGTTGTGACAACATGAATGTCCAAAATTAAGGAAAGAAAAGTCACAGTTTCGTCGCAAGGGCCAAGCAATGAAAGTGATAGCAACAACTTGGAATGTAACGCTCAGAACAGCAAGCAGATCTAAACGTGCAGTGTGCTGCTCACGCACAAAATGACGCACGAATACAACATACTCGGGACAAGAGAGAACCAACAACGTTTACCGCTCGACACTTGATGCGCTGTTTAAACAAAAACGAGGCACGAAACGTAATCACATGTCCAGATATGAGTGCTAACTAACAAGTGCTCCAACTGTTACTTCGCAGTGTTGGAAAAGCGCACTTTTCGCAAACGACGCCTGTCCAGTGTTACGAGCCGCGTCAGTGGCCGCAGCGGACCCAGTAGGTAGCGTGGAGCTGGGTGGTGGTCGTCATTCCGCAGGCCACGGGGATGTTCAGAACACCAGAAAGCTGAGGGAGAGGGACCGGCGTAGAGGAAAACTTAACAAGATGTTTATTTGCAACATGCCGGACAGTGCCGTCGGAGAGTAACGCCCGAACGACGGCTCTTCTCGTGACTCGCTCCTGTTTCCTTCTGGCGGGTTGCTCCCGCTGCTTCGCTGTGCAGTTCTGAAGATAGGGGCGGAATGTCACTTCGGGGAACCAACCACTCATGGAGAGCACAACACAAGACAAGTGTCCCTTCACGCACGTGGCAGAAGCACGTGGCACACGCACGGGGACTAGGAGGCGACCACACAGGAGTAATTCATGGCAGTCGCTCCTGTAGCACACAACCGGCCTTCCGCACATTCCAGACGGGCCCGCTCGTAGCCACTGCCCTGCAGGCGAAGCGCACAGCCGAGACAAAGACAGCCGGTGCAGGTGACTATCCGTACCCAATAAAAGAATGTTCGAGATGGTGGGAAGTCACGCTTGGGGGCAGCTGGCCCAAGGACTTCGTTACTGCTTTGTATCACCAGCGAGTGAAGTGATCTTTGCGCGCTCGGCAACTAAACACAATGGTTCCGGTCAAAGTCGAAGGTGCGTGATTCTCCCTATCGAAGGATAAGCGCACGCGCACAAGCCTTATTGAGATTGTCTCCCACTGTTACTTTGTTACATAGAGGTCCCAAATACATGTGCTTCTATGGAGCAATGGTGGGGAATAGAAAAACTTTGTTATATCGAGGAGTTCGTTATATGGAGGCTCGTTATAAGCAGGTTTTACGGTATATAGGCACTGGGTCTTATGCAAGCTAGTGCCGGTGGGAGATTTCTCCTGTGCATTGTTGAACACTAAAAACTCAGTTTGCAGGTTAACTAAAAGTGGACTGCAGGTCTCTGTCCAATTAGGGTCTTCTGTCTCTCATAGCCCATTAGCAGTGATGGGCATGCTCTTGTAGGAAACATCGGTTCATCACTGCGTGCTTTCTGCCACCCGAAGTTTCTCTCCCGCGCAACAATACGATTAGTGCCACCGTCAACGCCAGCAGAAGTGTTAGCCGGAGATGGTGTTATTTTTTGTTGTGTTTTACCATGTTTCCATATTGAGGCTGTTGTACATCTTAAGTACCCTTCACATCATTTTTATTCCTGCGAAAGTTTAAGAACTCTGTCATCTTATTGCTTTAAGTCAGCATTATTTTTGTTTGTTTGAAAAGAGCCAAACAGAAGAAGCATTGTAAAAGCAGGTGAGCTTGACAGATGCATTTACACCCCAAGGCTTTCCACTTGGCCCCCCCTTTTTTTTTATTGTTCATGCTCTGCACATGACATCATAATTAGCTGCAGTGGCTTTACAAGCACCACTCACGTGCAAATCTGTTTACGAATAGGGGCAGTGGCTTTCCAAGCACCACTTCTGTGTCCTTTTTACAGCAGTTGCCTGCTTGTCTTGCTTGGGCAATAATATCAATGGCCCAGCACATCCTGCTTTTTAATTATTCACTTATTGCTGTACAGTTTCTCAGTTCTGTGCTTTTTTTGTTATGTTTCCAGCATATACATACACAGTGCCATCCATATTGTCAGCGTCAACACTTCTTTCCCTGAAAAAGTGGAGTGCTTGCTGGCTTTTGGTTGGATTGTCGCACCTTTTTGTTCTTTTTGTTTTTCACAATGTTCTAAAGCACACTGTTTTCTTGGTCGCATCAAAGGTGTGCGGACTCTTAGAGAGTCCAAACAAAAAGTCCACAAGGTATCACTGTTTATAGGGACCACTGCTACTTCTGGCCTCCTTCTCGTGAGCCTGTTCTCAGCACGCATATCTATAAGTGGGTTGCGCAGGACTTTAGGGGTGTTTGCGTTGCCAATCTCTGCATTGGTGCCAGGTATTGCTTGTTTTGTTGTATGCCCACACATCTTTATGCTTGTGCGCAGCTCCGTAATGCTATATTATAAAAGACGCTACTCCTCATGTGAAGTGACACGTAGATAATATTGTTCTTTGTCTGCGATGCAAAGGGCTTCACCACATTTATTTGTTCTGGATGTCTTTGTTGGCAATGCATAGCACGTCTCTGTGCTTCAATTTGCTCTCTTCAAAGCAAGCTGAAAAGGTCACAGGAAGATGGAGAGCTGAACTAGGCCATCGCAGCTGGAGTAAGGAAAGGTTCAACTGGGAATGAGCTTTTTAGGAAAAAGTTTCTTCCTTGACAAGGTGGTCCTGACAAACACAAAATATGCCTTATTGAAAAAAATATGCTCCGGGCTGTGGCTCCTTTAGTTTGTACACTGCTAAACAGTTTAAGTTACCTATAGTACAGGGATATCACGGAAGATGTTGTTGAAGGGGTAGCACATTGGCCCTTTAGTTGAACGAGTCTTGCACTGTGAGCTGAAATGAAAGATCTGCAACAGGAACAACAAGAAGAAAAAAACAAACCACAATAACTATGCTGTGGTTTAAGTGGGTTCGTGAGTGATGGCCATTTTTCCACTCGCCTCACTTGCTAGGATTTTGACTCTTTTACTGCGTTTCATACACTTTTGCTTGCTCAATTATGTTAAAAGAGGAGGGGGGGCTGAGGTCATGATGGCCAGAAGCCCATGCGGCCACTGAGAAACTGCAACCTGTCATCTCACAGCACCGTGGACGACAAGAAAAGGATCAGTGCAAGCTCTGCCAAAACCTTTCTCGGCAAATATTTACAAAAAGTCAATCTTTCGCTTCTGTTTAGTCTCTTTTTTCAGCCTTGGGCAAGTGAGCTACAATAGTTACTCTATATGCTGGCCCCTCTCAAAAATGCTCTTCACATCACTCTCTTTTTGAAGTGCAATGCAGGAAAGGGTGACAAAAGAAAAAAGCTTCATGTTATGGCATCTCTAAGTAGGCATGAATAGTAAGAGGGAATACCTTATCTTTTGGGCATGCTCACATGTCGTGCTGCACGCCTGTCAATGAATATAATTGTGCATACACTCAAAGTTGCATCTTATACAAAATGAAGTTTGTTATATCCGAAAATTGTTATATAGATATATTCTCAACACTATTGCAAGACTATTTTTCATTTACTTTTTCATTTACCGATATTTCATTATATTCAGGTTCGTTATATCGATGTTTGAGTTATTTCTTTTCACTGACTATGTATGCACTTCATATTTGAGCAGAAAGCATCCTCAGAGTTGCGTGTCTGTTCGCCTTGTTATTGTGCAGGCACGCCCAAGGTGCAGTATGAGACTGTGCTTGACGTGGCCACCAAGCACCTGTCGCCAGCCAAGCTCGCACTGCTGAAGCTGTCGCTGTCCCTGCGAGCCCACTCGCCAGCCGTTGAGACCTTCCAGCAGGTAGGATAACTACACTCTATGAAAGTCATTGGAGACATTCTTCAAGTTTTTTTTTCATGCGGAACTACTCGTAAGACCCCTGGGATTCTGCCAGAGCAGAGCTGGGATAATGTGATGATGCTATTACTCTGTTTTGCCTGTTTGCGCATTGGCAGGGGTGTGAGTGGCACCGATACAAGTTGTTGCCACACTCACTGCAGGCTTTTCATGGTTAGACACAGTTGTGCAAAGGTCTACTATCCTGCAATCAGATTAGATGCATTAAAGGCAGCTTATATTTTGTGCGGGTTCAGTGAGATGTGATATGAACTACAAGCATGCGCGATGAATACATGATACATAGCATTGTACGAAACGAATCACATGCTCCGTATCAGCTGCGTGACATGAGTGACAGCATGCTGGTATCATGATCGGACATGAATGACATACATGCACAACATACAGCTTGAATTACATGTGTGATATGAGTGTCATGACAGGTGCACTACGAATGATACTTGCAAAGTGTAGCATGACCTATGACATCTGAGACATACTTGTATGACGAATTGTGTATGCAATCTTGCACAATTCAGTAAAGGTAGCGAAAAAAATTTTCATGAAGTATCTCTATACATTATTAAGCTGGCTGAGACATGTTTACAGCTAAGATCTTGGCAATCAAGATAGGCGATGTTGGCTAAATGCCATTAAATAAATTTGCAGAGGCCAGCGAAGGAATGACCATTGTGGCACGGCTTTTTAGGAGCGAAGCTCTTTATAGAGGCACCCGTTCGTCCCTCGTAGCCATTGTTGTAGTGCGTAACAAGTATAACATTTTGACCTCCAAGGTGGTGCTGGTGAGAGATTTCTTCTCTGCGTTGTTGAGCAATAAAAGATAGTGCTCATTGTACATGCCAATGGCTGCTAATGGGGAATGAGAGACAAAAGCATTCCGCTTTTAGTTAACGCGCATGCTGCGATCCCCATTATCAGCCATTGGCATGTACATTGAGCCCTATTTGACAAGAAAGGGTTGCAACGTTATACTCGCTGGGCGTAACCTCCTTGGTTTTAGAAAGGTTTAGCAAGTGTTGGGCCGCAGTGCCATAAATACAGTGAACTAGTATATACCATGAACTCGAGGTGGTTAAAGGTGGGAAGTAGACCCGAAGCGCGAGCCGTAAAAAAGTGTGCGTGTGCCACCTCTTGTTTAGTCCTTAGAGTGTTAGCTGGATGGCAGTGCTTCTATATGGGGAATATATGATGAAAAGATGCGAGATGGTGGTACTTGGGGTGTTGAATAGATGGACGAACGGACACACAGACAGATGCATGGATGGACCCATGAATGGACGCTGGGGCGGATGCATGGACGAACGCAGGAACGGACGCACAAACAGACGCACGCACGGACGGGCGGGTGGACGCATGGACGGTCGGGTGGACGCATGGACGGTCGCAAAGACGAATGCATGGACGGACGGAAGCAAGAACGAATGGACGGACGAATGCATCGCCCCACTCTCCATCATTCACTCTGTTGATATGCAGCCAATTTTTTTTTATTTTCATATATGTCTCATGAGAAGAGTCATAGGGCAAAGAGACAGCGTGTGTACAAAAAAGCTAACAAAGCAGAAATGCCTGGTGCCACCTGATCTCCATGTGCGCACACTGCACTGTCACTTTGTATTTGCTGCTTATCCAAATCGGGTGCGTCGCTGCTGCCGCGGCTAAGCCTAGCAGCAGACGAACTTCTCGCCGGCGCTCGCTGCGTGCCTTTGGGGCGCCTTCCCTCGTACTGGTGCCGCGTAATGAACACCCGTGAACAAAAGTAGCGTTTCTCGCTGGTAACCGTGGCGCGGAAATAGTAACTCTGGCGGTTGTGTTCGTCGATGTCTCGTCAAAAGCAGGAGAACGAAAAAAAACTCCCAAGCATTTCCCCGAGGGTGAACATGGTTAAGTGCGAATACACGCGGTGATGCTATGAGGGGTATTTATTAATTCGCACTATTATATTTATTAATCACACTATGGTGCCTTTATGGTCTAATGGTTCCTGGGAATCGCAATTTAATCACACGGGGGAGTTTACGTTAACTCACTGGCGAATGCCAACGGATTTTAACTTTACTCCCCCTCACGACCCGCTCTCGACGGGAGACTGAGAGAGAAGGCGGGCGCGCGAGAGAGAGGGGCGCGCGCGCAGCTGCAGCGAGCGAGGAGAGCGGAGGAGCGAGCGAAGGGGGAGGGGGTATAAGGCGCCGATATCAGCGTCGCGTCCGTGGCTTATTCGGTAGAGCGTCGCGCTGCGGCCCGCCAAGTCCTCTTTCTTTTAAAGATAGAGAGGACTGCGGACGCCGCCGACGGCGGTAGATGGTTTGGGGTCGCTTATGAGGTGTATTCACACTTAAAAGCGCTCGCAGCCGACTGCGTGGCGGAATGCTCGCAACCAATGGCAGGGCTCCGATCATACCACGTGAATTCGAAGGCCCACTCGCCACGCTAGAATGCTGCGGCGAAACGATTTTTTTTGTTGTATCTTTAGCGTGATTGCCGCTCTGCCATAGTGGGCTCTGGGAGAAGAGGGTTGGGCCTACGTGCCCGCGAAATTTCATGAGCCGGCGATGCCGTAGAGCGAAGTGCCACGTGCGCGAAAATTGGGTGATTTCGCACTTTCACGAGCCACCGCGAGTGCTTCAATTGTATTTTTCGATAACTTCTAGTTGATTCTCAGCTTTAATTTTTTTCTTATATTAAGGAGAAGACTTGGAGGAATATAAAACAAAAGAAAACACAAAATCAACTTTTTCGGAAAAGATCGCGGTTTTTCAACCCGCATCTCTCCTTAAAGACTATTATGATAACAGAGTTGGCTCAATGAATGGGGCTGTGCTGCCAAATATGACACTGGGAGTTCAATTCCCCGTGAAGGTGTTCCAACGAGGATGCTACACAGAAATAAATTAAATGTAGGGGATGGGGCCGTTATCCCTTTGGACTGATTTTTTTGTGACAGGAAATGTGGGGAAGCCATGGTACACCGCATCGGACTGCTGGTGAATGTCGAGCACCCAAAAGCATCATCGAAATCGGGGTTGTGATGTAAAAAAAAAAAAACTAAAGAATTTTCATTTTTCAGAGCGTGCACGAATAATCGCTCTGAAATTCATCGCCTCAATGCGTCTGTTTTGGCCTCAAATTGTGCCAGAATTGGAACACGTGCAAAAAGAATAATCACAGAGTGATTGAATGTTTGGATATTTTACACAGTTGAAGTTCCTGGCTTGTGTCAATCAAACAATCGATCAATAAATGCCTGTTTATTATGATAAACTAAGCTGCAGTGCATTTGTCGCTATAATAATTTTTTTAGGTAGGTCTGTTGCCAGGAATATTTTTGTAGAAGGAGGGGAGGGAGAGGTGGGAACTGATTGAAGGGCTTGAAAAGCACCTATTTTGGTGATTTATTATCGGTAGAACAGGAAGGGGCTCCTGGGAACTGGGGGGGGGGGGGGGGGTGCTTAGGTGGTGCCCGAAAGTTTAAACTCATATGTGTTATGGCTTCCGCGTTACTGATCTTATATTTACTTTCCGTAAAAATGCGGAAAAATTCCAGAGAAAGTGCGCTTATAAATATGTCACGCATATAATAACACATTATGCGGCTGCCATGCATATTTCCGTATAATGGCTGCAGTGCAAGCAACGCTCTCCTCGTGTGGTGTGCGGAGGTATACAGCACGTGTCGTTTTCTCAAGACGAGATCTTGTCAAGGCCATCGGCGTCCCGTGAAACCTGTGCGCACCACCGGCGATTCTGTCCACGCGCGACCAATGCGTTCGTGCACGAGAGCGACGGCTTCGCCCGTTGTGTCAACAGTAACAAATCGATGACGTGCGCGACATGTCTGAGTAACGTGTGCACGCGCTTTGCGGGGGCCTTCTCGTGAAGGAAAAAAAAAAGACGGATTTACTGACGTCTTGAAACTTTCGTGAAAGTTAGCTGAGGACACAGCTGTGCCGCGCGTCTTTTTTAAGCAGATTGTTCTCCATACGTGTGCGCTACCTCTACGCGTAGGCATTTGGGGCCATTAGGCGTTCTGGTGTGCACTTTTGGTATTGCGTAACTGCTTCCCTGTACGCATAGATAAATGCCTGTTGGCCGTCTCTATAGCGCTTTGCTGGTTTCATTGTTTTTTATTAGGCTTGGCTGATGAAGGAAGTTTGGATGCTGGAACGATCGTTTATTCTGTCTGCGAGGCGGCAAGTGCGCGCAGTGCTAATACATCCCAGTTCTCTCGCTCGGCGCCTCATTCTTCTTCTCTAGGCCAATGACGAGCCGAGAACGCCAATGATAGGATGAGTCGATGGACAGATGCCCATGATTGCGCTGTTTGTTTGAGCACCGTGAAGTCGTTCGCGAGTGACCTTGCGCTTCTGTGTGCATTCAAGACGGGTAGCGTGTCGAAACTGATTTAAGTTCTGGTCGATGGTTATCGTTGACGAGAGCAAACAAACACTCGATGCCTACTCCGGGAGCTGGACGCATAATTGTGACCTAATGTAGTCCACCATATATGCTTCTCGAAAATGGCCCGAACCGCATGATTTGCGTACGCAATGGAGTCGAACGCCAGTTGGACTTTATCCTGTTCGCACTCGAAGCCATCATTTTTCGATAGTGGAATCGCGGGTATTTCCCAGCTTTTTCTGATATCGCACAGCCGTAATGATTGCTTGGGGGCCGAAAAAGTGTTTGCTTTTCGAGTCTGCCTATACTGTACGTGTAAAACCTGCATGAATTCGTTCGCCTGCGGTGTTATGTCGGACCGGTCCATAACGTTTTCTGGTGCAAACGACTGCCCGCCAGCTTTCGGTTCACTGAAAATTTACGTCGTACTGATGTATGTTGTTTCCGTTGCCCGATCGATACGCGGCATGGGCTAACGTACAGAGGGGTCCACCGTTAAAGGGAACACCGAAACGTGTGTCGTCTTCTCGGCGCCACAGCGGGCCGGCTGCGGCAACTAGTTTCGCGCAGGGGCAGTGAGCGCTATTGGTGGAACTTCCGCGAAGAATAAGTCATGCTTCTTTTATGTTGCAAAATATCAATGAGGCAGTATTTTATGTAATGCAATTTCCTTTCAGCTTTGTCAAAGCTTTCCACCTGAGCGTGGCCCGCGGGCAAATTTCAAAGCGCGGGGACGGCTGGCTTCGCGGCGATCCGGAGGGCGGCCGCAACTCTAGCAGACGACAAACGAGCGCCGCCAACAGCGCCGCCCACTGCTCCTGCGCCACGGCCGGACTAGACTGCACCTTCGCAGGTGCAGTCTAGCCCGGCCGGGTATGCGCGAAAGTAGTTGCCCCAGCCGGCCAGCTGTGGCGCCGAGCAGACGACACGCGCTCCGGTTTTCCCTTTTAACAGTGGACCCCTCTGTACATAGGCATGGCCTCCTCTATGACATGACACAAATCCGCCTTGTTCGTTTTTTTTTTTTTGTAAACCCTTCAGCCTGCGGCTCGGAGTATTAGGCGTCGTGGTGGGGTTAGTCACAGAATGAACACGCGTTAACCCAACGAGCCAGGGTCCCACGTCTACAGGAACGCGTCAACGCTAACATGTCTGTTAAAATGTATTCAACAATGAATGAATATTAAGAGTTGTCTAATTGGCTGGGACACTAAATTACGCTAGAAGCGGTTTATTTTATACATGTTCCGAAACTACTATTTTTGTCGAAAATTGAACAGTGGCATAATATTCACGAAACCTGGTACGAAAAAAAAAAAGACCCTAACCCTAAAGCACGTCGCCTCGGTCATCTACATGCGATCGTCAGCGGTCCCACCGATGCTTTCAGTTCTACGTTCGTTGTACTTGCGCTTTTGTTGTTTATCTCACCGTTGGAAGAAACAATAAAGTTCTTTGTCTATCTGTTCGCAGAAACGCAAGTTTCCCATGTGTTGAATGAAAGTAACTCGATAGTTTAAATGTCGCAGTTCAATATTGTGAGGTTTTGTTCTTTCTGGTTGACGACGTGAGGCCGTCAGGCCAGCGTGATTCCATTTCCCGCTTTGGCTCCTCCGTTCAACCACTTTTCATAGTTTATGTTGGACTGCGTTGGAATAATAATGTCTGGGGTTTGACTTATCAAAACAACAATGTAATTGTCTGGGACGACGCCGTAGTGGAGGGCTCGGGGAAATTTCGACCACCCAATGTTATCTTTATAGTGCACTGACAGCACACGGGACTTTGGCATTTCTCCTTCATCGAAATGGGACTGCCGCGACAGAGATCGAACCCGCTACCTTCGACTCAGCAGCCGAATGCCATAACCACCATTCTACTCCTGTGCGGGCTCGGACCAGGGCTCCGAGTTCACCTCGGAAGAAGCCAGTTCCGAGTCGCCCTCTTCGTCCTGTCCCTCGTCGCCGCTCACTTTCCCGCCGCACTCGTGGCCCTCTCCGGGCACCGCGATTTTACCTACGAACTGCGTTGTGAGGCGTGGCTTTTCTCTGATGATTGGGGAGGGGGGAGGGGGGGGACTAGATTTTTTTTTCGAAATTCGGCCAGGGGTTCGGAGGGAATTCTCACGTAGTAAATATGATAAAGGCATCGGTATATTACACGGAAGAAATAGATAATCGCCCTTGTCCGCTACCGCGCAGCAAGAATGGCTACAATGCGCATCTGCGGACTATTGAAAAAAAAAAATAATGAACTCGCTTGTCCTATTCGGTGTGAGCTTGCCCGGCGGGCATGACGGAATATAGTACTCGCACATCGTGCGATCGATTATATCGCGGATCCTTTTTAGTATGCATGCGCGATCTGAGCCAATTGACGCTTATAACTTGAGGTGTTTCCTGGATTTAGTCGTTGAGGTGGCGCTAGAATAGAACAAGGTTACTGGTTGGCTTGGTCTGGTCGCTTATAGGCTGCCGAGATTAACGACGCCACTTTACATACTGAGCGATGAATTTATGTGCGTCATAAGTGCGTCAGAACGATAACCGGGTGTTATGAGAGCTTCCTCCAATTCTCAGTTACGTCATGGTTGCGGCCGGGCAAATAGCCAATACTCGTTGATGATTAATATATAGATAGTTGCTGCGCCGCTTTAATACGCCCTTACAAGCTGTCAACAGCATACATCGCTTGCCCATTTCCCTGAACCGAGTTAAAGCTTCCTTGGGACCACAGCTGTCGTCCGAAGCCTTTGTTCTAGAAAAACTTGCAGGGTATCTTTATGCATTCAGTTAAAACGACTCGAAGACAAGAGGCATCGTCTTTTTTTCTCATAGCCGACGTATTGATGCTGTCTCGCCGCCCTCCAAACAAGCCTTCTGCAACTAACGTGCTTTTGCACCGCAGTGCCTCCGTAATCGGACCACCTCTGTCCGAGTCGCACGACGCGTTGTGACGACATCATCGTGACTTCGGACTTTGGTGACCTGTGACGTCGTGTCGTGACATATCATGTGCTCATGATGGTGATTTTTTTGCATCACTCGTCCGCGACTCCCCGGGACGAGTCGTCGGGGGCTTTCGACTTAATTGTGGTTAGGGGGTTCTTGCGCGCCAAAACCACGGCGTTTGGTCTGTCGTATATACGTTGGCGACTCCGGACTGTTCTTTGCCGTGCACCATAATTTATAAGTGCACACATCTGCTGTTGCATTTCGCCACGGTCGTAACGCAGCCGCATTCGCGATGGATCGAAGGCGCCCTTACTTTCATAACGCTTTAGCGGCTTTTACATCTACTCTATTTGTTTAGGTAAGCGTTATTAGCCTATTTAATTGCTGTGGAATGCCGAATAATGTAGGCAAGTGTTAATAAAGCGGAGGTTTTGTACCTTATAAAAAAAAAGAAAAAAAACGCCAGGCCTGCGCGGTAAGCGCAGCGCAGTCGCAGCGAAAGCTAGAAGAGCGGCCTTTCAGAGCCTTATCTAAACACTCATTGGACAACTGCTGCAAGCACACGTGCTGGGTATACCCACTACGGCAACAATAATAATAATTTCCGGTTAGTAGGCCGGCATTCGCTATGCTATCATTCGTCATTCTTCTGAGAAGCGTGGTCGTTAAACCCCACAAATCAATCAATCTGAGAAGCGTGGTGTATACGCATAACGCTTGCAAGGAATTTCGTGCCAATTGTTCATGCAATGGCTCACGACAGCGAGGAATCATGCCTGAAGTGGGTATGCGCCACAGTTAATAGGTGATCACGAACAAGCTTTTGTAACGGGTTGGAGCCTTGGACGATCCACTCGTAAAGCTATTCGCATTTTGTGACGCTTCGTTGTTCTTTTGCTGTTATAAAACGCTTTATTACTCGTATTAACGCGATTCTTTTTCCGACATCAAGCCGACAAGTTTGCGAACAAGTCCCAAGCATCGGCGTGCCTCCGTGGTGGAATACTGGGCTGGCTCACAGCAGACCCGGGTTTGAGCCCCACTGTGTCCTTGGAACTAGGTTTTCTTTTTTTTTTTCTTTCGTGCGACAGTGGTTGCGTACACCGGCAACGGCGGACAACTACGGCGCCTTGCGTGACCCGAGTTTTGATCTTATAACAGCTCTCGCCGTAAAAAAAAAATAAAAAATTACGCGGAAGACGGGTATTGCATAAGGCCACGTTAAAAGTACTAACTCGAGTAACTAAGCAGCTATAGGCGGCGCAACGGAAATCTTTGATCGCGCGCCTGAAAATTAATCGGTGCCTGAGAAAATGTTACACGCATGCCTTTCTGCAGAAGACAGCATATGGTTGTTTTTTGTTAAGCCTACATAGTGAAAAAAAAAGAAACTATCACTCCTGAAAGTCGAGTTCAGAGCGGCATCACAGCCTATATGTATCCGCCGGCAGCAGGTGATCTTTTAATTGTGTTAACCTGCGTGCGCCTGCGGGGCTCCTAATTTCGGTGAATAGAATTGAATTGTGCAATCTGTGTGCGGTTCATTTTCTCTTTATTTCTCTCATAGCACCTGAACAATGGTATTTCGTTTCAATACCGTTTGTACATGACGTCGAAAAGTATAGTTATGTTATGGTGTTATTCCGCCCATTGGTATTAGCGCGGCAAAGTGTGTTTCATTGTGGTCACGGGGTACAGTCATTCTATGGCCGCTTGCGCTAGTTACGGCTCTGGAATAAATTATGTTCCTTTTGAATGAAAGCCACACAGGCGCACGGACTCTAGTTGCATGGTTGGATCGACCGTGCCTTGGCCATACTTTTTCGGGCTCACGTTGAATGCGCATGAGCTTGGTTTAGACTAATAAAGTTTGCTCCGTAAAGACCACTCTCGTTAATTTCTCCGTCGTATATTCATTATTAGAGTAGAAAAATTTATTTCTTGAATTTCGCGCTTGAGCCTTAGCACCTGATTGTCACTGTGACGTCTTGGTTTTTGAAGTATTTTTTCTTTCCACCGATGTGTGCGGGTGAGCCAGGAACACGGCTTCGCGGGACATTGCGAAGCACCGTCTTCATTTTCTCTCCTTGAAGTCGGTCGCGCACTCTCCGGTTTTGTTTCGCCATGATGACTTCACGTGGCGTGACGTCACATTTTGTACGTCACTGGTTTTGGTGACCTGGGACGTCGTAAGGTGACGTCATCACATTGGGATGATATTTTGGCATTAAAAAGTTCCAGAAACTGCACCGCGTAAGTAACATCGGTGATTTCGCGACAACTTCTCTGGGCTGTGTTGGAGGGGCAAGTAGCGCCTGGTAATAAATTCTGGAAGCCTTGACCTTGTCGGTAACGTCAGAGCCAAACGAAGCTTGTCGTGCCTTGACGTATACTAACTAGCCTCTTTCCTTCGCATTGCGCAACACTCTCTTAACTGCTTCCTTCCTTCATGTCAGCCGCCATGGTGGTCTAGTGGCTAAGGCACTCGGCTGCTGACGCGCAGGTCGCGGGATTGAATCCCGGTCGTGGCGGCCGCATTTTCGATGGAGGCGAAAGCTCTTGAGGCCCGGCGCATGTTAGTGAATCCCTTGTGATCGAAATTTCCGGAGCCATCCACTGCGGCGTCTCTCATAATCACACAGTAGTTTTTCGGGTGTTAAACTGCAACGTCAACTACAACAATACTCTATGCCGGCATTTGGACCTTCATACATGTGCCTATACTGGCGCAACACTTCTGTTGCTACTAGCTGCAACGGTGGTAATGCGTTCGTTATACAGGGAAGGGTGAAACGTGGCAACACGGAGTGACCAGTTACCTTCATAAAAGATCACGTTGCCATATCTCGGAAACGGCCGAGCTTTGACAAGCCCACGATTGAAAAGGCATGGTACTAATACAATGCGGCCGGCGCACCTGCGAATAAGGTCACACTTTGGATACTCTGGCCGGTGATGGGGGTGAAAAGCTTATTTATTTATTTGTTTACAGGGTATTTTCTGCGGAGAAGCTCCGAGTAGTCGGAGGTGTTGGCTTGCGGTGTGTGTGGAGGGGGGCTTAGCTCAGGGTTCCGCTTGCAGCTGCCGCTCTGCGTGTCCGGTCGATGAGACTAAGCTGATCTATAAGCGCTAGCTGGCCAGTAGCTACTCGCATCGCTCTGCGCTGTTGGATTTTGTATTGGTGTTAAGGCTGGAATGGCCTGCGTGACGTAGCACAGAGTGGCTTTAGCTGAGCACCATTGGCTGAGGCGAGGTGCCGAGTGTTTTAGGAGCTTGCTCCTTATGCTCGAGCCTTGTCCATCCATCCCGCCCTAATATGTTGTTGTTAATGGTTCATGAGGAAAAGGAAGAAGGCACCTAATTTCTGTCTGCCTACAGGCGACACGGCGCAGTGCCTTCGCCCTAATAGCCACGGTCTCTCTGGAGCAAATGACCGGGTCAGAATGGAGCGCAATGCGCAAGTCTCTCTTCTGCCATGAGAAGGAACGCTGGGCCAATGAGGCTAACGCGAGACGTAACCGGCGCGACCGGCGTCCGTTGGCGCGCCCACAGTTGGCACCGTTCCAAAGCGTGGGGTGCTTGCGACTTCGAGTCGAATTCGCCGATTTTCGTGGATTGGGGGGGAGGGGGCGAGGCGCTGCAACTATAGAGTTACTGTATGTGCTCAAGGTAGCATATACAGTAACTCTAGCTGCAATGAAAGTTTGTTCTAATAATAATAATAATATTAATAATAATAATAATAATAATAGTTGTTGTTGATGTTTGACGTTCTAAAACCTTCGCTGCCTCTGATAGGGCACGTCTTTATATGATGGTCGAGTGGATGTACGGAGGACTCACGGTTTACCAGATTCAACCTCCGTAGCAAGCTCCTTCACCATCATTCACTTCATGGATATGGCGTAATATCTGTTTTCGCGTGCCACGCTGTCACTGAGACATGTGATATACCAAAATGTCGTGTAAAACAAAATAGAAAAGAGGTCATTTATTTAACCTTTCGACCGGGGACATGTTTTTTTTTTTCAATTCCCCCGTATATGCCTCTCTCCGGTTCATTGATATTGTCTTATCTGGACTGTGGGAAGATGTTCCAGGCTGATAGTGAACAAAACAAGGGGAACATATCATATTCATATTACGGGCGCTTGGTAAAATCAGGTTACGCTAGGTGGCGAAGCGTTCTGTATTGCAATGAATATGACTTGGGTGAATCTCTCTGCTATAAGCGAAGAGTCTTTAACAGTTCATATACCGTTGGGGCTGTCTACCAGGTTTGCACGTACACTAAAACCGCCGCGCTGCTCTTACACGATTGCACCTGTAACGTGGCTTATATGGCTAGTCCACGTTTGTGTTTGGAAGCTTTGCGGCAGCTGATGCATTTTCAGTAACGGCGTACAGAACGTTAAGCCGGCTGACTCCATTGTGTTGGCTGCTGCAGCTGTGCCGTTCTATATAGCTCGTCATTGCATGCGGTTTGCGGTCTTTTTTTTTTTTTTAGTTAACCGCATATGTTATCGTGGCTCACCTGCGGCGTCTGGTTGCGTGTATGACACGAAGCAACAGTGAAAAAGAAAGAACAGGGCAAGTTTAGGACCCGTCGTCGGCAGAACGCTAAAGTGATAGAAACGATGGCACGCAAGAAGAAAAAAAAAAATCGCCTGGCCTGCGTCGAACACGCAACACTGTCTCGACGAAAACTGGAAAAGCCGCCTCTCAGCCCATTGTAAATTGCACGTAATTGCATTAGCAGGCGCGCACATGTACACTGTCGTCCTTTATGAAAGGGAACACGCGAGCGCGTCGCCTGCGCTCTGCGGCGGCTGCCCATAAGCTATAGCTCCGTCAGCCGCCAACTGAAGAAAGCATATCCACTTTTGGCGTCATATCGTATATTGGCAAACAAAATACGAGTCATGGCCGTTGTATGGAAGCCATGCCTAGATTAGCCTTCCGCTTTGGTCTTGCAACCGGCGGTGTAGCCAAAAGCGGACGCGCTTTCTTTAGCGGTCGATTGATGGTGCTGCGCAGGCAGCCGCCGAAGAGCGCTGTCCGCGCGCTCGCGAGTTCTCATTTCGTAAAGGACAACTGTGTACTACATGCTGTAAGTGTACTATCGGCGTCAAATGAAACCCGAACAGCGGCAGGTATTCGCAACGGTATAGTGCGCGCCGTCCGGTTATCACTGATAACTGCGGGCAGGCTCGCATATGCGCGGTGCCCATCTTTCCTGTCTCTCCTATCCCCTCAGTTTGTTGTTGCTTCTTCTTCCTCTTTTCTATACCTTTACTTCTACCCTTTTATCCCTCCTCACCGCCATCCCTTGTGAGCTCTGTGGCGGTGTCGCTCACTGAAGCAGACAATAACGGGGCTCACTTTTCTCTTCCTTTCTCTTAAGAACCACTCCAGACCGGATGCGCGCGCCTCTCCACGGTGAGGACTGGACGGTGCGCACTATGCCTTTGCGAATACTTGCCGCTACACGTTCGGGTTTCGCTTGAGGACTATACATCATACACTTGCGCAGTGTACTCATTAAATCTTATTCACCGCAGTGCTGTAGTGGTTATGATAATCGGCCGCTAATCCAAAGGTCGCAGGTTCGACCATGGCCGCGGCGGTCACATTTGGATGGTGGAGAAATGCTAGAGAAATGTGTACTATTTTCGATGTTTGTGCACGTCAAAGAACACCAGGCGATCGAAATTTGCGGAGGCCTCCACTAACAGAGTCCCGCATAATCATCTTGTGGTTTTGGGACGTAAAACCTCCGGTAATATATCGTTAATTCTTGTTCGTTTTTTCCAACTGCGCGCTTGTATAAGGCAACGGGTGCACCTCTGTAGCTCGGCACTTGGGTGCTGCTGTGGCTGATGATGAAGAAGGCGCATTAGTGAGCGTTATGGCTGAGCCGCTTGTGGATGGAAAGTTTAAATCAACTACTCGTTATGCATTTCACGTAGTATGGCGGCTGCATACGATTCAGCACTGCTCTATATTGTGTGTATTACGTGATTCCTCTGTATTATGTATTTTTCCGAAGTAGTCTCAAGCGCTGCCCCAGCTACAGTGGCATGAGTGCTCGACTGCCGCACATAATGCCGTGTTCCCCTCCGGTTCGAACACCGTTTTTATTCGTTCTTTAATCTCTCGGACGACATCGCCGCCAAATTGGCTGCTGTTGTGAGTTCATGACGCCGTGGAACGAAACACGTCTGCAGTGTGTCAGTGGCGCGACGAGGTCGATGCAGTCCGACCTTCCGCCTAAGTTTGAAACAGTGTCGTATTGATGGGTTGGTGCAGGGAAATATTATAGAAACGAAAGGCGAAAAGTAAACAAGTGTATTTCGTGAGAGCTGCAAATCAAAATAAGGCACCCCCCCCCCTCCCCCATCACCCAATAAAAACGGCGCGTCCATATCGTTTGCGTTGTTCTGCGTGTAGTAATTTATTTTACCCCGAAAAAAAGAAAGAGAGCTAAAAGAAAGGGGTCATGTGCTCTTCGCGGCGAATTATGAGCACGGTGGAGGGGGGTGCACGTTTCATCGACCGTCAGGTCGCGTGCTTTATAGGGTTGTCCGTAGCGGCAGTTGGTGAGGAGCATCAAATATACAGTCAGGAGCTCGCTTTTGCCGCCGTTATTTCGAGGGCTTGTAAAAAAACGGGGGGGGGGGGGGGGGGAGAGGGGAGACAGCATCTGATAAACGAGAATAGTGTCGTTCACTTGTGTTATGATAGAAGTATTATAGGTGACAGCTTGATGCCAGGTATATTCAACATACTTACTTAGATATAGTGTTTTTGTATGTGCAGGAAAGCCGCTGTTCTTTAATCTGTGGTTGCTTCGTTACGCATTTACAGTCTTCTCTGGTGTTCATCAATCGGTCCGTTGCTACACACTCTGCACAGTGCCCTTATGTAGATGAGGGCGCGTTCATGCGTACATCTTCGAAGGCCAGAGATTTAGCGCTAAAAGTTGGGGTGGTGGCCGGGGTGCGGGGTCTCGTAAAACAAAGGTGGGAACCTGTTTGCTTTCCGTCCACTTCAATTTTTATTTATCCCATAGTCACCACACTTCTACTATATTATCCCCTTCTTTGGCTTCATTTTCTGTCGACTTCGTAAGGAAAACTGGCTCCTTAACAGTTGCCAATAGAAGCGTGTCTCTCGGTCTGTTCTATCGTTCTCTCGCCCGACTGTTTTCTTGAGCCACTCGTGCTGTGTGGATATGTCATCCAGCTCGGGAATGCTGCTCAACTATATTTAGCTGTTTTAACTACGCGACGGATACTCGCCGACGAGAGCACAGTTCGGTAGTGAAGGGAATGAATCATTTTCTTTGTTTGCCTGAATCCATCGGCTATTCGCTTACGTTCACAGTCGTCGTCGGTGATTTGCGAATACCTTTCCCTTTTGCTGACCGAGCTGTATTTTCAAATGATGTTCCTGCTGATTGAAATAAGGCACCGTATGTGCAAGAGCCCGTTTGTTGTCAGGAAAATAAAAACAGAAGAAAGAAAAAGAAAAACTATGGAAAATATCATTATACGTTGAAAATTAAACCGTGGCTCGATATAGTGCATCATATGCAGTGCTTGCCGACTACACGAATCATGAGTCAGACGTAATAAACAAACAGTCGTGTAGATGGGGTTCTCGCCATTTTTCGTGACTCGGTTCCGTTTCTTTTCGGTGAAAAAGAAATCGCCTAATTGCTGCTTGACGATATAATGTTCCTATCAACAAAAGTTGACTGACGTTCTTTCAAACGTACTGAATTTTTAAATCTCATATTTAGAAATAGCCTTCGGTTTTTTTTTCACTTGCATGATAAAGACAATAAGTAAAAAATGCTATGCCTATTCTTTTGGGACTGGCGTTCGCAGATTAATGAGCCTAATGAGTTTTTGCTTGAGTGTCAAGTCCCTCCGAGGCACAGTTTGTTATTTCGGTCAGCCCGTCATAAACTGACGAGCTTGTTGAGTCGGTTCGACCGCTCACGTAATTACAGCCCAAACGTCATTATTGGCCGATATGCGTTCGTCCTCTGTGTGTAAGATTGCGAAATCTTATACGCGCGCAACACGAAAGCAGCACAAATAATTACGTCTTGCTTATACTTGCACCTGTATACAAAAGCGTGGATAAATTCGGCTAGGGATCGGCGCCTGCTCGTGTCCTTCGGATGACGGAGCGATCTCGCCGATAACTTGGTGGCCAAAACAAAACGTCGCAAATGCTCAGAAGAGAAAAGTATGGGCGAGTTGATATGGAAGCGTGGCAAATAAGAGGCCCTGACTTATGGGACACCCGGCGCAAACAGAGAAGGAAGTTAAAACCTTTTATAACATGTAGAAAATACAACTCTACATGTCTTTACGACAACGGCAATAATTACCCACAGAAAAGGTGTATGCGAGTCAAGCTACCCCAGTGCTTTTTGATAGTGAAGTGTCCTTTATTTATTATTGTTGTTTTTAAATAGAAGCGACGTAAACGCAAGGACTCACGGGGTTCTTCGCGCATTCACCAAATCCGACTGGAACGCGGCACGTGCCACTGTCTAGCGCCGTCTTCATTTTATTTTCCTTGCGGTCGCGTGCTATCCACTTTTGCTCGCCCAAAGAAAAGCACTGCAACGACATCGTGTGGCGTTACGTCACACATTTGTGGAATTTTAGATGCGGAGCATCTAATACTCGAGGCTTGTAGTGCGGCGCCGTCCGCAAGCTTCCTCCTCCTTCTTCCACCATCTGTGCATCCCTTCCTTCTCTACACACCGCGCGCGCTTCACTCCTCCACCATCTGTGCACCCTTCCTCCTCTACACACCGCGTGCGCTTCTCCTCTTCACGAACATTCGCTAGCTGTATAATGTAGCGCGCATGCGCCGTCGCGCTTCTCCTCCTTCTCGAACATTCGACAGCTGACAGTGCATGCGCCGTCGCGCTGTATATATACTCAAGGTCGGCGCTCGCTCGCTCAGTTGCCGCTCGTCGGTTGGTATGTACGGCGCGTCGACGTCCAAGGTCGCAATGATCGACGTCCCTTCGACCAGTGCCGGCCAAAGTGTTGGCGGAACCGCAACCAAGTCGTCGTCCGAAGACAAGGCAGCGCGGAGAAGAGCTCGCGACGCCGAACGTAAACGTCGGCGTCGAGCGGAAGATGCTCAACTTAGAGAACGTGAAGCCGCTGAGAGACGTCAGCGTCGAGCAGCAGCACCGGATTCGGCCGCTTTGAAACGTAAGCGTCGACAAGAGGACCCGGACTTTCGAAACGGGAAGCCGAGTGCAAGCGTCGGCGACGAGAGGCCGATCCCGATGCTGCCCGCCGTAACTCACGCTAGCCGAGGGAACTCGACCGGCAATCAACGACTGCTTGATAAACACCGCCCTTTCGCATACGTGTCGTACGTGTTCACTCATTTAACACCCCTCCTACAACCACGTTAACCAATTTAGCCAGCGACCCAAGTAAGTCGCAATTTAACACCCCATCTCACAACCACGTTAACCAATTTAGCCATCGACCCAAGTAAGTCGCACTTTAACACCCCGTTAACCAATTATATGCTCCGCATCCTCCTCAGTGTTCCCCCGAGGGAAGCTGCGGGCAATTTTTTTCGCCTCCCTCGATGGCCGAATTTCCCGCTTGATGAGGCTTCTAGGGCTCCTCGCCTAAATAATGATAATAATTGTTCGCTGTTTACGTCCCAAAACCACGATAGGATTATTGGGGACGCCGTGTTAGGGAAGGTTGCGGAAATTCGGCCGCCTGCGTGTGCTTGTTTAGCGCGCACCAAAATCTGGGAATACACGCGGCTCTGGCATTTCGCCTCCATCGAAATGCAGACGCTGGGGTTTGATCCCGCGACTGTCGGGTCAGCGGGCGTGATGAACTATGACGAAAAAAGAATTAGAAAGAACAGACAAAAATAATCAAAAGCTCTTTGTGGATAAGGGCATGTGACGTATGCAGGGTTGCCTTGCGTTGGTGGTTACTTTGCGCCAAATTGGCTACTTGTCGACCCATTCGGCGGCAAAAATTGTCAGTGGGCGCTATGACCGTTTTACTGTTACCTTAAAACTTCTTGTTTTAGTTATTGAAAATGGTTTTATTTCGCCATCAATATTAAATAACCAGCTCCGAATGCCGCTCCGGATCTACTTGGCTTCAAATTTGGCGATAATATTTAATGACATGGCTACTCTGGCTTGAGTTCTGGTGCCTTTTTCTAAGTTTGCCCAACGTGAACCCTGTGCACATACCAAATTAGCAGGGTTTATAGACAGAGTCCGTGCAATGAGGGTGTTCTCATATATTACCACGCATAGAGTTTGTGCACATTGTTTTCTATGCACTATATTTGACAGAACTATGACATGCGTCCATTCATAACTCAATAACAAGAAAAGAAGTAGTAATGACCATTGCAAAACGTTCATTGAAATTGTGTCGATTGAAAATTCCCAAGAACACTTATCGAGATCATAGGCTGTGATATATATATATATATATATATATATATATATATATATATATATATATATATCACATATACATTATATATATATATATATATATCACATATACATTATATATATATATATATATATCACGTCGTTTTCTGTATACAACAATGCGAATCGGATAGCTGTAAGCGAGCACCCTCTTTGTGGCCGCAATATTCGAGGTGCCCCAAATAGCGTGCTGGCACGAGATGCCCACTTGGCACGTGTGTAGACGGCCAGGTAGCGGTCAAGGCTAGCGTTTTGCTCTGTGCACGCACGCTACGTCAAACGTGTGCGCACTTTACTACCGCGCGCCACAGGTGACTGCTTGAACAAAAACACATCCGTTCGTACACTTTTAGGCTGCGTGAGTGTCTGGACCATTCATAGCGCTGCAGTGTGCTCGGCACTGACGCCAGTTTGTCGGCGTTCAGTGGCAGCCACATACAGCGTATCTTCAGCGTCCTCGCGTCCATTCTATACGCCGTGCGACGAGTGCGTTAAGAGGACTTTTGTGAGAGTGTAGCTCGAGGTCAATGATTGAACTCGGTTGGTCACAGCTGGGCTATCAACTATAATCGCACGATAGCTTTCTATCTATATGGTCTATATGCCGATCGGTGTGAAGCGCTCATAATCAAATATGTCGAAAAAAAAAATGTGCAACTGAGTTGCGGTGAATGTGTCTACGTTCAGTTTATCAACCCGTTGCACCCTTTGCAGGAGACGGGCATTACTCAAATGTGTTCACTCGGCATGCGGGTATTCTGGAAAGTTTTATCCCACTGAATGTGTGCTAAAATTTTAAAATGAACTATTGTGGCGCGTACAGCTGGTGTTTGCCGTTTGTAGCCACAGGTGAGATTATTGTTTAGTCATCAATAAATAATTAACGTCTTAGCTTTTGCATAGTTGCTTCGTATACCGAGCAACACATAATTTAAAAATAATGTCGGTGAGGGACAGTTGTAGATTAACCTAGAAAAAAAAAATTTTCCGATTCCCCTTTCGTTTCTCCTTACGCACGTGCTACGTGACAGCTTTATTTTTCGTTTTCTTTTTTCTTGCTTGAGAGCAAACCAAGGAAACAAACAAACAAAAAGCTCGTGCCGGCATACCGCGACTCCAAGAATTCGCGCGGCTGAATCGATCGTGAATGTTTTACCACTTAATGAGGTCGATACGCAACCACTTGACACCTATGTCGCATTGCGGCTTTATAGTATGTGCTAGAATAATTGATACTAGCTTGTCGCCTGGTTTCTCGCCGGTGTGAATCGTGCCCCGAAGTCGGAGGCGCCACATGTATTTTTGACCGAGTTTGATAAAACAGCTACTTGGGCTAGTTTGGGATTGGGAATCAACATATTTAGCACGGCGCAAGACTTCGAGTAGTTACGGCGCAACTACGGAAGAAGAGACAAGGACAGAAAAGAGTGCTCTGTTCTGTCCTTAGTCCCTTCTTTCGTATATAGTTACGCCGTAACTATATTCGTAGTCTTGCGCTGTGCTAAATGTGTTCACCGAGTTTGTCGGGAATTGCAAATCGCGCGTGGCCTCGTGCACCCGAAAGTTTGCCATTCTGTGTCAGATAGAAAACGTTCTTGATTAGACGCGGGAGCGACACCTGCGCAGTGTACTTACGTCCGTGAACCCCCCCCCCCCCCCCCCCCCCTCCTGCTTTCGAGGGACGCCGCAACCCTCTTGCCACGATCATCATAGGGAACGTCGCGTTCTGACCGCCCCAGGAGCGTCCGCGAAGGGTCGTGGCATAATCGTGGATTATAACCACTTCGGACGCCGTAACGATGCGTCAGGTCACTGGGGTCTTGTCTGCGCATCGAGGGAGAAAACTGTGTGCGATTAGAAGTGCGTTTGTGTTAGCGCGAGCACGTTATAGATGCAGGGCGCGCGAGCCCTCGACTTTACCTGCGGTGTAAATATAGGCCGTCTGGTCTGGTTTATCTACCCTCATTTGAGTCCGCCTATGATGCGTCCGTCTATTTCTGGACTCCGCCGACAGTGCGGAGCAGGATCTCGTGTGGCCGCTACCGAATGGGACTGCAACAGCGTTGGTTGGAGGAGAGATCGTCGGCGAGGAGTTGCTGCTTTGCTCCGTCAGCAGGCATTCCTTCTCTGTAGCATGCTCTCGATCCCCACGCTGTGTTGCCATTATATATATATTTTTTTCTTCTTCACGAGCGTCCCTTTGTTTGACCGGCGTCGCCAGCTAGATAACGCGGGTACACACGGTGCCGCCTTGACCCAGGAAACACTCCACTCTCACCGATAATGGTGATTTCCCAGCGTGCTCTTGTGAATGAATGAACGAACCACTTTGGACATGAGTTTACAAAAAGAGGGGGGGGGGGGGAGAGTGAGATGTACAGAGTGGTGTGGGAGCTTCGCAAGTTTTTTTTTTTTTTTTTTTCACATGGTCTTTTGTCACGCTGCATGCAGCTGGAAGTACACTCCACACCCGCTCGCTGCCAACATGAGCCCTCCCCCCTATCTGTGCTTCTGTGAATGCAAAAATAGATGGGTTAATTTTGTTTCAGCTTCCATGTTGTTATGCTCCCTCGGCGGTCTTTCATTTACGAAGGATAGTAGGAGAAGCAACAGAAAACTACGCGCGTGATGTTCTTGGTGAGGGACTCGTCCCGTACTTTTTAACGATCGAGACGGCGCGTGCATGGCCTTGTCAATTGGAGCGTATGGTTAGCGGAAACCGAGGTGTGTGGAGATCGTTTTTAATGCCAAAGAACGCGGGCACATAATGTATCGTGCCTATAGCAGTGGTCGCGCCGTTGTTGTGATGCTATCTATATATACTTTGCGTTGCTTTATCGAGGCGAAAGCCTCGAATCGCCATCCAACGCGAATGTTGACCGGCAGCGTCGGGGACAAGCGACGCAACGTCGTCATCACGTGATCATGTCACAAATCGTCTGAATTTGTAGCGTCAGTGTGGCCTTATTATGACGCCACTGTGACGTCGCGTGACGTAATCTCCCATGACACGTCACCGCATGACATCGTTGCCTGGTCGACGGGTCGGCCGATCATAGAGGCCGTGCAAAGCCAGGTGTGCATGCCTCCGATTTTGGAGGCAACGCAAAACCTCGTTAGGTGGAGAAAGGTTTAGGTGGATGGGTATTGGTGCAGGATTGATACACCGGCTGAAAGAGAGAGAGAGAGGTGAATGCACGAGGGATACTGCAATTCTTATTTACCGCATTTACCGCAGGTGGCGGTGCTCTCGCGCCTTGCTTTGTATCGGGGGCCACGGGAACGCGACACCGTAGCTTCGAAAATATGATCATATATCTTACAGTATATATATATATATATATATATATATATATATATATATATGTGTGTGTGTGTGTGTGTGTGTGTGTGTGTGTGTGTTTTCCGCCCCCTATATGTGAAAATAACTAAAAAGAAAGAAGGGGGGTAGCCCGTACCACCAGGAGGTATAACGGGGTCAAGCCAATCTAACATAAATGAAGAGGGGGAACTTCCCACATTTTTATTTTTTGAAAAAGCCAATTAGTTAAAAAAAATAACGTGTGTGTGTGTGTGTGTGTGTGGTCTTGCAGCGTGGCGCCTTCAAACTGAAGTGTATACGACTATTCCGCATTCTCAGTGCAAATACCGGTGTCATGTACATAGAACACGGCAGGAAGTGAAGATGGAAGCCTGCGAGAAGGAAAAAAAAATTCACAAATAGGGGTCCTGTGCTGAAGGCGACATTTTGACAGGTAAACTTGTCTTCTTCAACGCTAGAACCGATTTTCTAACCTCGAAGAGGACAAGTCTATAGTTATCTAAACGTCTGCTCGAGTGCGCTACCTCTGTTCACGGATTTTTTTTTTCGCTTTACACAGCAGTTTTCCTATACAAGTTACAAGCCGGTGTCTCGAATTTAAAGGCTTGGTCATATAAATTCTGACCGATAATAATAATAATACTTGGGGTTTAGCGTTTCGAAAGCACGACGTCATTATGAGAGTCGTCATAGTGGAGGGCTCCGGAAATTCTGACCATCTGGTGTTCTCCCAACATTGTACAGCGCACGGGCCTGAACCAGCTCGCCTCCACCGAAATGCTACCTACGCAGTCGGCATCGAACTCGTGGCCTTAGGTTGGTAGCCAGGGACCGTAGCCACTGACACACCGTGGCGAACGGATCCTGGTCCAGCCCGTACAGTGGTTCTCTAGAAATAACTCCAAATTAATGACGACTTGCAGGTCTGTGGAAAAAAACAAAACAGAAACAGGTCGATATAACGGGCAGGAAATTTCGCCTATCGGTGCTTATATTTCTTATTCCCCGTGAGAATTCAGTTGTCCGCTGTTCGATGTGTTCTCGCGAACACATCACGCGTGCGCCCACATGCAGCGCGACCGGCTTAAGTAGAAATCTGCGTCGTTGCGCGGCACGATCAACATATTTCGTCTACGCGTACCGAAATCTGTATTCTGGTCGCATTAACGTTAAAAGTTTCTGCGCGGCTAAAGTATGTCTCGTATCGCATGTGCCACGACTGGGTGTAGCCGAGTTCGTAGCTTGTCAGCATATCGAAAAAGAAAAAAAAACAATAAGACCGTCTGTCAATTACTGAAACAGAGATGTGGTGCTTCAGAACGTGTTTGTGCGCTGTATAGACCTTTTCACCGACAACTCACTGCGTGCTGACATGATCTTCGCTGGGTTGCGCTGAACAAGCGTGGCCTCCCCCCTCCCCCCCCCCCTTAAAAAAGAAAGCACTGCCGAGGCTGTAACGTCTTCACTCTTTGTGTTCCCGTGGGCAGCCCAGGACGGTGCAGTAAGCTTTTTCTTATTATTTTTGTCTCCTGTGAAAAGGTCCACACTTAGTGTTGTGCGTGTGCTCCCCAATTACCTCCTTTTCGTGCTTAAAAAGCACTTGACATGTATGTCGAACTCGGTTGTATGTGCAGCTCACGTCCTCAGTCGTCGCGGCCACATATGTTATACGCTCTGCTTGGCCGTCCCTCATTCAGAAGAGCACGCGGTCGTAAGCGTCGAATGCGCGCTCGTTTCCGCTATATCACTCTCGGGGCGCGGGCGAAACATAAAAGGAGCAGCTATAGGTACACGGGGCGCCGTGTTTGGTGAGCCCGTATATGCTATACGGTGCTGCGATAGTGTACGTTCTCCGTTGAGCCACGTTATCATTGCTCGCTCGACCTCCTCCTGCTGCTGCTGCTGGGGTTGTATGGGCGTTCCCGGCAAGTGCAGGCTCGTTATGTGAGGGCGGGCGGTGTACGCGTGCACCTTTAAAGCGCCTTCTTCGTTAAAATGACAGTTTAGGCGCGAGTCTAGCGTTTGCTCCTCACCCCATTCACTACCGGCTTTTTTGATGTTTCGAAAGAGCCGCGAACAAAAGTTTAAAGAAGGAAACAAAAAAGAAAACATCATCTTGCGTTCGCCCCCGCATTTAGCTCTCTAAAAATGATCTAGTGATGATCTCCCGAGTGAAAAAAAAAAAAAAAAAGACACGTGTCATGGTCAGTGCGCGCGTGCTCGCTTCCGAGAAAGCGTGCTTCCAAGGTTCCTTGTGTGAATGTATCCTCAGTCGGAAAGGCTTTTCTTAACTGGGTTGGAGGATTGAAAACAAGTACCATACCTTTATGTTTGAAGGGACACTGAAAATATAAACGTCTTTTTTTTCTCGTATACTAGCAAATTACTTTTCTCCACAATGCCAAACTCGCTAGGTTTGTCGCGATGAGAAGCTTGGTATAAGCGAAGAAACGTGCAAAAAAAAAAAAGGAAGTGTGGGTGGCCACGCCGCCTCGAAATACCCGCACCGACCGCTGTGACGTTAATTTTGACGGCGACCTCCTCGTGTACACGGAGTCCCATATCGGTAAATATGAACCACATTGCCCGCCTAAGGGGCCCACAGACTAACGTGTTATGTTTCAGGAGGAGAATAAATAGTTAAAGAAGGCAATGTGGGGATGTTAACCAGTCTAGGATAACCGGGTTGTTCCCCTGCACTCGTGGGAATGGCCGGGGAGGGTGGCGATTGAAAGGGGAATAGGGAGACAGATACAGCACAATCACACAGCGCGCACACAAACACGCAATCGGTCACAGTGGTACCCGTCATCGCGGTTACAATGGTCTGTCCGTTTTTCTCAAAAACCTCGGTAGTTCCTTGGTCGCCTCAAGCTGCGATGTCTTCTGTCGACGACGTATACATTCCGGTGAGCCAATATGTCCAAAAACGAAAAGTACACTTTAAAATGCACGACGTCGCGCGCAGAAATTTAAAAACGAAACACGAAGCTTCATTTATCTTCTTAATTAATATAAACCTAGATTATGACGTTAACGTCATCGACGTGTATTTTGTCAATCTAAACTGATTCATTGTTTCGCTTTAGTATCTCTCTGATTTCGACGCGTAGATTGTGTGGTGGCGGCCGTTTCTGAAATTTGCCCCGAGAAAATTGTTGAATGTACCACAAGCACAGGCTCCGATTTTGTGAGAAGCCCCCAAATACATCTTCCGTAACATCAGATACCGTCAGGAACTTGATTATGTCATATTGTCGTATAGGCACATACGCGGAACGGCTTTTAAACAGCGGTATGAATTAAGTGGATGTCACGCTTCGCAATGCTGAGCCGAGTGGCGACGAATAGGTCATCGTATGCCTGACGTACGTTGTCTTCAAACGAGAATGAGGACCAAATACGCAGTTCTAGTGCGCTATTTGCAGTATCTTCGCTATATAGCAGAGTGTTCAGTGCATATTGGCCAGCGCTTCCCAGAGACCTCAGCCTGTCATACGGATGTGGCCACGAATCTGCCGAAAAGGAGTCCTGACCACACTGACTAAAAAAATTGAAAAAAAACGGTTATGATAACTAAAGAATAAATTGGAAATTGAAGCTGCTCCGCATTAGTGGTGCCAAGCCATTAAGGAAAAGCGGAGTTGGGCGGCCTACCTTGTTTCTCCGTATTTTTATTTCTCTTTTTCGATTTCTCACTGCAGCTTTCTCTCTGGTTTTTAACCTGTTTCTTTTTATGTTCTTCTTTTTCTCACCGCCTCGTTTCTTTCTCTTTTTCGCTTTTTTTATCTCTTGTTCCCCCGTCTCTCTCAATATTCCTCGCTTCCTCCTTCTTTCTAGTTTTTCTGTCTCTCTCTATTTTTCTCTCTCGTCCTTTGTTTCTCTTTATCTTGCTCTGTATTTTTAGTGTGTCTGTTTCTATCTCTTTCTGTAAACTTTTCAAGTTCATGTCTTTATTTCTTTCTACGATTATCTTTTTCTTTCTACATCTGTCTCGCTCTGTCTTTGTGCTCGTTATTTTGCCCATCCGATTTATTACGTCACACGCCGGCCAAGCCAAGCAGAAGATGGAGAAGAGGACGTAGTGCGCGCCGGACGAGTGTTCTAGCTTTGCCTTGTCCGTGTAGAACGCTCGCTCCTTTCACCCTTTGCTGTCGTGCGGAGAAACTTTTTTGAAATCGGCAAGAGTCGGCTGGTTGTCACGGGGACACGGCCCATTTTGTCCCTTATTCGCACACACGCCCCGCCGTGGTGGTCTAGTGGCTAAGGTACTCGGATGCTGAACCGCGGGTTGCGGGATCGAATCCCTGCTGCGGCGGCGTCATTTTCGATGGAGGCGGGAACGTTGTAGGCCCGTGTGCTCATATTTGGGTGCACGTTAAAGAACCCCAGGTGGTCGAAATTTCCGGAGCCCTCCACTACGGCGTCTCTCATATCATATAGTGGTTTTGGGACGTTAAACCCCACATTTTAATCAATAAATAATTGCGCACGTGTAGTGTAGGTAATTACGACTACCAGTGTGATCGCTGAAGTCTCCAGAACTTTACTGGTGATCATTCAGAGATGGTCATGACGTTTCTGCGGCCCTGGTACGCCAATTTCAAGGGATCCCGTATGTCTTTGCCTTAGACGGCCCTAAGGCTCTATGGCCCGCTTCTGGGCTAGTTTTCAGGTGCTTATAGAGCGTGGTCGCGAGCTTTGGGCCACACGCTGCCACGGCGCTACAAGCTTCTCATCATGTCTACGGCGCCTACCGCTGTTTACAAACGTGGAATAGGTCTATGGCAGTCGTATACTTGGGGAAAAAAAGAAAGAGAGAAAATGTCGTGCTTCGATCTATGGGTACTAAATTACGTAGGCGTATGGTCACGGGATGTCATGACGCATGCATTTGCGTCTGTGTGAAAACCTGTTACCAGTTGGACAAGCAGAATTTGCCGGGGGTGGGGGGATAGTTAAATATGTAAATCCATGCAAGGCACAGTAAAGCTGTAATGGTTTCCACGTGTGTATGTCGGCAGCACTTCATTTCCAAGTTGTCAGTATGCATTTGAAGTTTTAGTGTGCAGCAATAGCCCGTCTTTCCGTGTTATTCAAGTTGTCCGTCGTGACCGGTTTGCAGCCGGCGGCCACTTGTAACTTGGTGTGTCGCATGTTAATTGAGCTATCCTGCTCCGCTTATTGGCGGAATTGCGCATCTATAGCATGCGACCATGAAGACATATATAGCTTGCCCCATTTCTGTCGGCAGCGCCGGGCTTATCCCGACGTTATCCCAACGTCAATATGACGTTTTTCCGACGACCAGGAAAATGGAGTGACGTCGAGTGCGCTCTGTTATCTGTAATGCGATGCTCGCATTGGTATGCGCCAATTCACATCTCAAGTGTCCACGCTTGCATGGGCTCATAAAAATCTCTTCTCGCAGCGTTCGAATGTGCTATGGCTGTCATTTTCTATGATTGAGTGTGTGCGTGTGTGTTGCTTAATCTGCTGTGTTTATCTCCTCCTTCTCTTCTCTCTATTTTTCATCTCCCTCCCGTGTGTAGGGTATCAAACCGGCTGCTTATAGGCTGGTCAACCTCCCTGCCGTCCTTTTCCTCCAATTATCCTTTCTTCTTGCCGCGGTATTATATCAACGCCGCTTGAATGCATGCTCTTCTGCGTGCGGCAGTGTGGAACGAAGAAAAGGAAATTGCGCGTCCGTTGAATGTACATGCGCTGTGTACGGGATTCGCACCCGGCACGTGTATTGGCGTTGATGCGGGTTCGTCGTGCACGCTTTGCACGTTGTTGTGTGTGTGCGCAGTATACCATTGAGCAGACTTGTATATTATGTGTAATGAGCTGGCTTTTCCCGCCTTTTACGAAGAAAGTTGTTATGAGATCACTACTCCGGTCACTCGCAATTGTCCGCCGGTGTTCGTAACTACATCGCGTGAAATTAGAAGAAAACTAGCACCAAAGACACAGTAGGGCTCGAATCCCGGGTCTGCTGGGTGCTAGCCCGGTATTCTACCACTGCATGGGCTACGCCGGTGCTTGTGACTTGTTGGCAAACTTGCCTTAGGCAGGCTTGATTTTATATATTTATTTATTGATACTGCGATCTTTTACAAGATTTCGGGAAAGCAATCGCGTTAATACGACTTGTAAAGCGTTTTAAAACAGCGGAAGAAGAACCAGTCGTCGCACAGTGCGATAGCGTAACCAGTGGGCCGTTCAATGCTCCAACCCATTACAAAGGCTTGTTCTTGTTCCCTTATTAGTTGTGGCGCATACCATCTTCAGCCGTGATTCCTCATCGTCGTCAGCCACTGCATATACAATTGGCACGGAATTCGTTGCAAGTGTTTAGCGAATACCACGCTTCTCGGAGCATAGCGAATGCCGGCCTACTACTCTAAAATTTTTATTGTTAATGTCCTAGTGGTTATCAGGCAAGTGTGTTTGCAGCAGTTACCCAATGAGTGTCTTGAAAAGGCTCTGAAAGGCCGCTCTGCTTTCGCTGTGACTGTGCATGCGCCTTCCGCGGAGGCCTGGCGTTTTTTTTTTTTTTTTACTAGTTCTTTTTTTCTTTTTGCGATGCGTCCGTTTCTTTGTTTTTCTTCTTCAACTTTTTTGTGCAGCATTTTTAGTGGTGAAGTACATTTAAGTCTCGGCATGTCGATGTGCCATGTCTTCACGGTCGTCCACCATATGCGGGCATGTGCCACAAAATGAAGATATACCCCCCCCCCCCCCCTACTATAGCCACCGGCCCGTGCTACGTTGGAGACAAAGCTTCGTCGATGCTTCCCTAGAGCGTAATGTTTGGCGCAGCAGTATATAGTGTCGGAATTCCAGACGAAATTTATCAAGGCGCTCGAGTTTATTCTCCAAAGCCCGAAACGCGTCTTTATTTGCTAATGTGATTGATTTGGAACACCACTTCTTGAAACGTATCTGCAAAGTGACGGTGCGTTAGTGGACCGGTAGTGAGTAAATCAGTAAATGGTGTTGGGAACTGTGGGTTGACCAGGATGAGATTGTGGTTATAAGAGGGAAAAAGAAGAGAAAAGTGAGCCCCGTAACTGTCTGCATCAGCGTGCGACACCTCAACAGTAGCTCACAAGGGATTGGGGTGAGGAGGGATTAAAAGGATATGATGGAAACACGGTCACAGGAGTCCGAGAGCACCACTTGCGAGAGCTCTTGTCGTCGGAGAGGAGATGGCGTAGGGCTAATCCAGTCGGCCAGAGCTGCAGCGCTGACGTCGTCGTAGGGGACCGTCGGCAGGAGGTGGCGTAGGACCAACCCAGTCGGCCAGAGCTGCGATGTCGTCGGAGATCGCGAGGGCACAACCGGTCGGCACGGAATCCAGCGAGCGAGTACCAGGATCCCACCCACTGCTATCCGTTGCTGAGGTGTTCAAGCTTAGCCGTAACCGCCACCGGGGACTTGGGAGGAAGACGCCGACCATGAAGAGACTGATGAGGAAAACTGTACAGAGGTTTATTCTACATTATTTACAAGCGAGCATTTCTCACCACATGGTGAACATCTATACAAAGATGTCGTCCTACATCGTGACGATCCGATCGAAATTCTCAGGAGCACACTTCGGCTGGTTATCAGGAGTCTTCTTCATTCTCACTCTTAGAGGGAAGGAACGGGCCTAAACTTCTCTGTCCAACCACCGCACACACATCACTTTCGACGGTACCGCCCACACCCGCACTGGTCAACGTTTTTGACGGGAACGTGGCCACCACACTCTTCTTCCGGCGCCGAGTTGTTTCTTCTTTGGGGTGAGAATGCCGCTGGGTGCTCGATCTCAGGCTCTTGCTGCCGCCGCCACTACCGTAAGCATCAAAGCACCCCCGATCGCCACGCTCAATTTGAGGAGCTGAAGGTAATCCATGCTGTCGCCGCCATCTCTTCAAGGAGGCTGTCTCGACCGAAACCATTTGGGTGGTCTCGTTGTACACTTTGCGGCGCGGCGTCGCAAATGCATGCCCCTCGCTCCCTGGTTGGGAGGACAATACTCATATTTGGACGGCTGTCAGCAGGCCCGCTTCCTTTCGGCGCCGAACGACGAACACCACTTTCTGCTAGGGTCAAGCGCCGATCCTAACAAGGTTAAATATTTTTGCTGCGAGAAACGCCGGCGCACACTGCATGCATAATTCGCCCCTCCCTAGGTTTAACGGCATGCAGTGGAGCTAAAGTAACGTGTCCTTTTTACCCTTCGCCTCATTTTTTTTCTGCCATAACCTGTTGTCACAAACGACTCCAATTTTCGGAGCATCCGCGGGCCCCACCTACCAAGGAAGGGCGCTTTTGTGTTGGGGGACGACATCCGGCGACTATAACGACCCAACGTGGCGCCGGCTCGTCTTCCCTGCACCGGTACCGGAAGGGGCACCGGCGATCGAAACAGGGAATATTACTCCCAGATGAGACGGGAGCACGTGTACGCCCCTGAGGCGGTTTGAACTGCATCGGAAGGGCAGTTGACGTACAGCCAGCAACAAGTGCGGTCGTCGGTGTCGCGAGTCTCGCGTAGGCGGCGAGCATGGAGTGACCCGCGCAACGTATTGAGACGGCTGCAATTCCGGGCACCCTCGTCGTCTACCAAGCCGGCGAGACCTTCAGCGGCACCCGTCAACTCCCCTACGTGCACCAAGAGCTGGCCTGGTCCGTATGGAACTTTTATTGTGACTTTTTTTAAACTCCTAAATTGTTTTAACCAGCCATTTTTTGTTAACTGTGTAGTTGTGTGCGCTGCGACACACATAGAAATTCAAAAGCGCAACCAATGATCATTCTGTAATTATTTCCTTGTAACCCTCTTTTACGATTTCCATCTTGTTGTTATTTTATTAATATTCCACGTGTTTGTCTTTTGGTTGTACCTCTTGTAGTGTCTTTTAGAGCATAGTTTGTTACATAGCTGTTCTTTCCATCGCGCGTATCAGTTTTCCTCATTAGTTATATTTGTAATCTCCTGCCTTTGCCCCTGTTTTAATTAAATTTTTGTTTATGTGTAATCAAACTCCGTGTCTGCTCTATGAGTGCGTCGGTCAGGCCCACACATCACCACACGTGCAACTTCGCACGGGTCGACCAACCCGCAAATAAATTCGAAATGTGCCACTTCGAGGCCTTTCAGGCGTCGCAGGCCGAAGCGTAAAGTGGAAGCCTGCGAGTCTGCCGCACGTCGATGTTGGATCGGCGGGGCCTCACCGAAATTGCGTGACATTATCTGGCGTCCGCGCGACAGGACTGGCCGACCACGTGGTGGGGTCTGGGAGACTGACGTAGCTCTGAGCGTGCAGTATGTAGACGTCCTTTTATTGTTTTGTTGGGTGTCAACTGTTTATAGCAATGGACAACACGGAGTTTGATAAGCTAATTGAAGAGGGCAAAGCCTTTGGCTTTGTAGGCAAGGAGTTATACAATTTCGTCGAAAAAGAACGAAATAGACTTAAAGAGGAGCGCGATGCCGAACGCATTAGGTACAGGCAACATCTGGAATTTTTGATGGAACAGGAGCGAGAAAATTCAAGGCTTAGAATTCAGAAGGAAAAAGAGCGCTTGGGACTGTGTGCCACGCCGTCGGGTCCCAGCGTAGTCGCTAGAACACCCAGTAGCGCGATTGACCGTGGCCTGAACAAGCAGTCGCACCAGGATCATGTTCAGCTACTTCGCCAGAAAATGGAAAGTAGACGGCGCATGTTTGAGACCTGGGATGCAAGGCACAAAAGGGGCAAAGAGCCCGTAGGTGCCAGACCACTGAGAGCCGGCCAAGGTAATAGTACTGTTGGGGAGAACATAGGGTTCACGAGTGAACCTAGAAAGTTAGCTGCTGAAAGTCCCGTTGTGGCCACAAAGGCCACTGAAGGCCGCAGTGATGGCGACGAGGCGCTGTGCCTGGAGAGTCTTGTTAATACAGAAATGCCATCTGTAATAGACTTGGCACAGCCACCCTGTTTGTGCGTCGCCATAGCAGCTAATTGTGAAGTTCGCAGTACGTCCGGCCCGGTAGGTGAGGACCCCTGTACAGAGAGCGGGGCACAGTCGGGTGCTGACGCACACTGCGAGCTGGGCAATGTTGGGGCAAGTAGTTCTTCCAGGTGCGAGCGGCGCAGCCCCGAGGAAGACGCTTGCATTGCTCAGCCGTCGGTCAAGCTTCCCGCAAGTCAGGGTGTCCACAAGTTAACGGAAAATCCCGACTGTATAGGCATTATAGCCGAAGAGACAAGCGAGACAAGTTCTGCTCTGCGAATGTTGCAAGCGGACTTCTCGAAAGTGAGCACTGAGCAACGTCCAGAAAGAAAAAGACGCCGCACAAACAGAAGGAAAACGAAGGCTGCAAAGCAACCGAGAAAATCGCGAATTGCCAAACGGCAATCAACGCAACGAAAGCTTCGTTTGCGTTTTGTGGCATTCGCCAGTCGAGTGGGTTCCTATGCTTCAAACCGCCCGAAGGGTAGAAGGGTGAGACAGGCAATTGTAGCTGCTGCTCCGAGGAGCCAACCCCCACCACTCCATTCTTGTGTTCGAGGAACGGAATGCAAGGGGAAGGAGTGCATTATGGCTAGAAGACGCGACGTGGTTGCAAGGCCTATTTCCGTAGAACGCGGTGTAGACGATGGCTTGCTGCCACGGGGTAAACTAACGGGAAACAGGCGTCCGTGTAGCGGCCGTACACGCTTTTCTCTGCCCCGTTTGCTTCGAACGGCTCCCACGAGAGCGCGACCACCTCGAGCGCGGATAAAAGTTATGTATGTGTACATACAAACGCAAACGTAACCTTCAAGGCTAATGAGATATTGTCTGAAATAATGTTCATTTCTGTCATTCGATTTTGCAACACATAAAAGGGTTCAGAGAATGTAGGGGCTGATTACATGAGCCGAGTCGGCGATGAGGAGGCCTGAATGTACTTAGGTTCAATGGAACGCAGATGATCGCGTCGCGTATAGCGGCATTTGACATTCGCTTTATTTGGTTTCTGTTTTATTCATGCCATAAGGCCGCATTTTTAAGTTTTTTGCATACATGGATATTTCGTACCTTCTTAATTTTGTCTGAAACCTTTCTGTATCACTTTGATTTAGAATTGCTCGGTATTTTTGTTTTCTCCTGGCATTGGAAGAATTATGCGTTGTGATTATCTTGTGATCAGTGTCATGATGGTCCGAAGGGGTGCTTCGAATGCAGCTCCCTTAATTCTAGCAGTGTGTGTTTCTTCGCGTTTCATGTGTGTGTCCGTGTCGTGGTGCGCGGGGTATGACATTCATCGTATAGTGACCGTGAAGGTGTGGTGTGTCGGGTGTTCTCTGCCGTGTCGTCCACGTCAGCGAAATGGTGCGCGCGAAAAAGAAAACGCATTGGTGGACAACCGGAACACGGCAGGCTCTCGAACATTGAGCATTTGTGATTTTCTTGAACATTACGAAGTAATATTCTTAAGAAGGGGGCTATGTCACAAACGACTCCAATTTTCGGAGCATCCGCGGGCCCCACCTACCAAGGAAGGGCGCTTTTGTGTTGGGGGACGACATCCGGCGACTATAACGACCCAACGTGGCGCCGGCTCGTCTTCCCTGCACCGGTACCGGAAGGGGCACCGGCGATCGAAACAGGGAATATTACTCCCAGATGAGACGGGAGCACGTGTACGCCCCTGAGGCGGTTTGAACTGCATCGGAAGGGCAGTTGACGTACAGCCAGCAACAAGTGCGGTCGTCGGTGTCGCGAGTCTCGCGTAGGCGGCGAGCATGGAGTGACCCGCGCAACGTATTGAGACGGCTGCAATTCCGGGCACCCTCGTCGTCTACCAAGCCGGCGAGACCTTCAGCGGCACCCGTCAACTCCCCTACGTGCACCAAGAGCTGGCCTGGTCCGTATGGAACTTTTATTGTGACTTTTTTTAAACTCCTAAATTGTTTTAACCAGCCCTTTTTTGTTAACTGTGTAGTTGTGTGCGCTGCGACACACATAGAAATTCAAAAGCGCAACCAATTATCATTCTGTAATTATTTCCTTGTAACCCTCTTTTACGATTTCCATCTTGTTGTTATTTTATTAATATTCCACGTGTTTGTCTTTTGGTTGTACCTCTTGTAGTGTCTTTTAGAGCATAGTTTGTTACATAGCTGTTCTTTCCATCGCGCGTATCAGTTTTCCTCATTAGTTATATTTGTAATCTCCTGCCTTTGCCCCTGTTTTAATTAAATTTTTGTTTATGTGTAATCAAACTCCGTGTCTGCTCTATGAGTGCGTCGGTCAGGCCCACACATCACCACACGTGCAACCTCGCACGGGTCGACCAACCCGAAAATAAATTCGAAATGTGCCACTTCGAGGCCTTTCAGGCGTCGCAGGCCGAAGCGTAAAGTGGAAGCCTGCGAGTCTGCCGCACGTCGATGTTGGATCGGCGGGGCCTCACTCGAAGTGTGTGACACCTGTATATGTGTTTTACCGTTAGAATGACTTCGTGTCTTTGAAGCGTGAAAAATAGGATATCCGTTCGTATTATTGAGAGGTTTCAGTTGCTAGGCGTCGTGGTTGTGACATGCCACAGATTACAGGGCAGACGTTCGCGAAACGCAACATCACCTGAACTGATGCGTCTGACTGTTGTTAGTGTGTCTGCGATCGGTGCACGTCAAATTTACGTCAAAGAGCCTTATAAGGTCCAATTAGTCCAGACTACGGCGTACCTCCAAATCATATCGGGGTTTCGCCCGGAAAACTCCAGCAATCACCATCATTGCCTTCATGCTGATTGCGTTGACTTCAACAGTATGCTCGTGAGGTATGGACTCTGCCGCCGTTTTGCATCGACGTTTCACTTTCGTGTTATACCGATTACTAGAAACAGGGATGAGGTACGTTTTTTTATTTTATTCTTCGGCGTTTCTTGTGCACGAAAGAAAAACGCAGTTCAAACACTGAAGAGGTTCTGCGCAACACAGAGAAAATGTTTCCATGGAATATTAACGTCATCGGCGCCTCGAGATATGCTACACAAAAAACAGTTTTTAATCCCCGAATATGTAGCGTGTGCTCTTGGTCTCCCCCCTCCACTTCTTTTTTGGTCCACTGTCATTTTTTTTTTTTTTTCAGCGGTTGTTTGATCGCTGCAAAGGTGCGCGCAGGGTGTGCAAGGTGCGCGCAGAAGCAAAGCATCGCACAGAATTTCGTTCTGCCTTGGACGTGCGTGTACACATGCCCCGTCTGCAGGGTCGCACGTGTCTGCTTCACTATAGTTGACCGTCCAGGCGTACCGCTTTCGGCCATCCGCTGGGACGTGCATATACGTCACGATTGACGGGGGAAAACGCACGTATAGAGGGTATGCCGATATGCGTAGGCCGTATTTTCACAGCCATAAACCGGCCTCACTGTGGCCGAGCATCGTTGGACAGCTGGCGCGTTATGGTATATCTCTTGCGACCCTGCGTTGCCTACCCTCCAACGAGATCGCGTATTGAAGGGGAAGAACAGAGCTCGCGGCCGCGGTCGACCTTCGTCGTGACGTGACACCCTTCGCGCAATTCTCCCCGAGACTAAAGTTACTGTATATGCTACCTTTAGGTAGCATATTGTTATGCCAGCGAGTCCTCGTCAAACGACCGTGCCTCTGAAAAAGGCAATCTGGGTCAAGGCCAGCCCGCAGTCTGCCTGGCGCGATCACCTCGACGGCGTGAACACGCGCGGCGCTCCTCTGGCCCACGTGCAGTGAGTCAGTTGCGCACGTGACAGCGAGCCGGCGTCCTCGTGTCAGGTGGTCTGACGCATGGCGCGGCGGCCCCATTGGCGGAATCTGCCCGGACGACCAGTGGCGCTTCTGATTGGACATTTTGGTTGGACCCGGTGTAAATAAAAGAAGCCCTGCGGCGCGTCGCGATCGGCGGTCCTATGTGAGAGGCGTCCCCGTGTCGGAGTGCCGACATGTGTGTGAGTCAGCGGTCTTAGGCGAAAGGCTGACCTATGTGTTAGAGAGGAGAGCTCGGCTCTTCGAGTCTCTGTCGGCCCCAGTGCCGGAATTGTAACGCCTCTGTATATATGCTGTACATAAACCTTGTTTAACTCACCGTCGTCTCGTCCGCTCGTCTTATCGGCTCTGCGCAGAAGCAGTCGCGAGCTGAGAAACATACGCTACCAAACGGCTGGTTACCTTCCCGGCGGAGTTGAAAGCAGTGGCGCCTTGGGACCGTGTTGGCATCGCCGTCTTTCGCAACAGTGGTGGCTTCGGTGGGATCGGTCCGTCGTTCGCAACAGTGGAGGTCAGCGGCGGGATTTCGGAGGTGGCTTCGCAACAGTGGTGGCTTCGGCGGGATCGGTCCGTCGTACGCAACAGTGGTGGCAGCGGTGGGATCGGCCGGCGTCAGCGACATCGATGCGGTGAGTGCCTGATGTTTTCCCCTCAGTTCACCAGACTACTCTAGCTCAGGTTGTAGTAGTTTAGAGAAGGGCTGTTTGAAGCATTGAAGTGAGCTTTGATAGTTTCAAGCCAAGTCGAAGCGCTTTGAAACCAAAGTTAATGCGGAGGGGGTAAACACGGGAGTGTGAAAAATTGCTTGCGCGTCTTGCTAGTAGGCTTATAGTGGGTACGGCAAGTAGATTCTTAACAGGGGCAAACAGCAAGAGGCTAGTGTGAACGATGGAGAACCTTAAAGTGAAGGAACTCATCGAAATTTGTGAGGAACTCGGCATTACTTTGGGCCGTGCGAAACGAAAGCAAGCGATCCTTGAGATCATGAAGGATGAGGGAGTGTCGGCTGAGGAAGTCGATGAGGCCTGGGTGGATATCAAAGCACGCCGTGAGGAGGCTGAAAGGCGAGAAGTAGAAGCTCGCGAACGTGAGGAGGCTGAAAGGCGCGAAGCTCGCGAACGTGAAGAAAGGCACGAAGCTCGCGAACGTGAAGAAAGGCGAGAAGCTCGCGAACGTGAAGAAGCTGAAAGGCGCGAACGTCGCGAGCGCGAGGAGGCCGAGAGACAGGAGCGCCTCGAGATGAAACGAATAGAATTGGCAATCCTACAGTGTTCGCAGGCGCCTAGCGCAGCTTCTCCGACGATTCAGGTCAGCAGTATTAGAATTCGGGATCAACTGCCACCGTTCGTAGTAGGCGAGGACATGGCGAAGTATCTCGTCAAGTTTGAACACGTCTGTGAGCGAAATGCTTTGGAGCGGTCTCTTTGGGCGCAGAACCTGTTAGCTCTTCTTCCCGGCGAAGTGTCCGACGCGATAACTTGCTTGTCTAGGGAAGCGTTTGAGAGCTATGACGAGGTTAAGGAAGTGCTCTTGAGACGTTATAAGTTGTCACCAGAGGCTTTCAGGCAAAGGTTCCGGTATGCTGAAAAGGGGAATGAGTCACACGTTGACTTCGCGTTTCGTCTTAAAGCCGATTTAATTGAATGGCTCAAGGGCGAAGGTGTTTATGACGACCGCGATAAAGTGGTGGAATGCGTTGCATTGGAGCAATTCTACCGCTGCATCGAGGATAATGTCAGGCTTTGGCTGCAGGACAGACTTGGGGACGTACAGTTAAACAAGGCAGCTGAGTTAGCTGAGGAGTATTATACTCGCCGAAAGTTGCATAGCAGGGCAGTGCGCGTTGAAAAGGATGAAAGGAAAGAGAGCTTTTCAAGGAAACCTGATCAACGGAAACCCGTTCCGCACCGTAATTTCAAGAAGGACCCGTCTCTTACGAAGGACAGTGTGGGGGAAGGGCAAACAGAAGCAGAGAAGTCGAGTGAGGTTTCTACCACACAGGCATTCGAATCGGATAACAAACGGAAGCCGCTAATCTGCTACAACTGCAAAAAGGAAGGACACATCGCGAGAAACTGTCAGGAAAAGTTTGCTTTCGCAACGATCCGAGAATCAGAAAAAAACATTCGGTTGTTGGAGCCGTATCTCCAAGAAATTAGGGTGAATGAGAAAACGTGCCGAGCACTTAGAGACTCAGCGGCAACCATGGACGTTGTCCATCCTTCATTGGTGTCTCCGGATGACTTCACAGGAGAATGCGCGTGGATCAGGCAAGTCGCCGAGGTGCAGAGTGTTCGCTTACCAATCGCCACGGTGGTCATTGAAGGCCCGTTCGGTAAGCTTCGCACCGAAGCGGCTGTGTCTGCCGCGCTGAACGATCGTTTTCCTTATCTTTTCTCCAACAACTCGGAGCAGCTCCTCAAAGAGCAGGGCAAATCGTTCTTCCCCAACTTAGCGTGCATGGCTCTCACGCGATCGCAAGCGCGAAAGCTTTCGCCGGAGCTTGATCTGGTTCAATGCGGTGAAAGTGACCTTGTCGGCGGGTCGACGGAACCTCAGAGAAGAAATTTTCCGCGTGAGTCATGTGAGCAGTCACGCGAGCGGCCCGTCGCGGAAGCGGCCGGCGCGGTATGCGTTGGGGGAGACGACATGGCGCCATTGAGTCAGAGCGAGAGGGTTGCAACGCTCTCGCCTGTAGCGGAAAGTTGGAGCGAGCTGCCGAGAGTTGATCGAGAGATGCTCATTCGAGAGCAGCGTGAGGATCTCTCGATTGAAGCGCTAGTGGAAAGCCAAATTGAAGCGTTAATGGAAAGTCAGAAAAACGCGGCAAAAGTGCTGTCGAAGGAGCACTACGAGGAATCGGTGAAGAAGCGTGCTTTTGAAGTAGGGAGTCAGGTAATGCTGCTGCAGCCGTTCAAAAGGAACAAGCTTGAGGTTGATTGGGAAGGGCCCGCCAAAGTATTATCGAAGCCTTGCGATACAAATTATGAGGTGCAAGTAGGAAGGCGGCAGAACAAAATTTACAATTTGATGAAACCCAATGTTCAACATCAAGCGGTCGTAAATCAGCTGTTGAAGGCTTCAGAGGAAGAGGAAGCAGAAAATTTGAGTTCTAGTGATGTGATCGAAGGGAGATCGAAAGTAATCCGGGAGCAGATAAACCTAGAGCCTAGCTTAAGTGAAGGAGGACCTGAGAAAGAGGACCTGAGAAAGATTGGTTCCGAGTTTGGAGACGTGTTTTCGGACCGACCCGGAAACACGAGTGTGATCGAACACGATATCGAGCTAAGCGGTGAGGAGTCAATCCGTAGCAAGCCGTATCGTTGTTCTCCTGTGGAACGTCGCAAGTGTGAGCCGCTCTTGGTGCCGCATAGGTATCGTCGCCTAAAAGTGGCCGGTTACTGAGATGGAGCACGTTGCTCCACAGCGCAACTTTGACGTTCGCTATCAAAAAAAAAGGGGAAAGCTAAACGCTAATGCAGGTGCATTGAGCAGTGCGTTCTAGCTAGTACCTCCTCAACCTTTCGGTTTCTGGCTGGCGATTCGGGGCGAAATTTTGACCTCATCACGACCTGGGCTGAGCGCTCTCGTTCAGAGTGATCTCAAGGGACCAACTTTATGTGGTATTCTAATCCGTTACGTTGTTGTACGTGGGAAAAAAAATTGAGTTGTCATTTTAAGGGTCTTTTGTCCCACATGTGCCTCTTGATGTAGAGGGAACAAAATTCCGATAGACACGTAGATAGGTATATGTTGTACTATACTTTGTCTGGTGTTCTGTCGGGTGACCGAAGGCACTTGCGTGTGTCGTGTGTTGTCTGTTGTCGATCCGTTCTTGGCAAGTTGCAGAACCATCGACAAGTGCTGAAACCGAAGATGGTCAGAAGAGACGAGTGAAGCTGGTCAGCAAGTTGTGGCGACAAGCCAGTGGAGCTGGGATCCGTCGTCAAAAATGGGAGGTGTTCCCGGAACAGTCTGGAGCTGTAGTCTCCCCATGGTCCTGGAGGTGAACCTGGAGGGACCTGGCGAACGAGCGCACCTGACATCCGAGCCCCGTGGAAGCAGCTCGTCTTTCCGGTGCATTGTCTGGCGGCGGGGGTGCTGTTATGCCAGCGAGTCCTCGTCAAACGACCGTGCCTCTGAAAAAGGCAATCTGGGTCAAGGCCAGCCCGCAGTCTGCCTGGCGCGATCACCTCGACGGCGTGAACACGCGCGGCGCTCCTCTGGCCCACGTGCAGTGAGTCAGTTGCGCACGTGACAGCGAGCCGGCGTCCTCGTGTCAGGTGGTCTGACGCATGGCGCGGCGGCCCCATTGGCGGAATCTGCCCGGACGACCAGTGGCGCTTCTGATTGGACATTTTGGTTGGACCCGGTGTAAATAAAAGAAGCCCTGCGGCGCGTCGCGATCGGCGGTCCTATGTGAGAGGCGTCCCCGTGTCGGAGTGCCGACATGTGTGTGAGTCAGCGGTCTTAGGCGAAAGGCTGACCTATGTGTTAGAGAGGAGAGCTCGGCTCTTCGAGTCTCTGTCGGCCCCAGTGCCGGAATTGTAACGCCTCTGTATATATGCTGTACATAAACCTTGTTTAACTCACCGTCGTCTCGTCCGCTCGTCTTATCGGCTCTGCGCAGAAGCAGTCGCGAGCTGAGAAACATACGCTACCAAACGGCTGGTTACCTTCCCGGCGGAGTTGAAAGCAGTGGCGCCTTGGGACCGTGTTGGCATCGCCGTCTTTCGCAACAGTGGTGGCTTCGGTGGGATCGGTCCGTCGTTCGCAACAGTGGAGGTTTGGTTTGGTTTGGTTTGGAAAAACTTTATTGACAAGTCCGAAGGCGTGCGCCCTAGCACACGGCGGGCCGCTCCCACGATGGGACAGTAAGGCCGAGCCCTAGCGCCGCATCGTGGGCCCTCTGGACAGCCCAAAGTTGCGATGTTATGTCTGGACTCCGGAGAGCGGAGTCCCACTTTCTGGACGATGCTGTATCGGTGCCACGTACCGAAGGGCACTCCCAGAGCATGTGGTGTAAGGTGGCTAAACCGCCACATTTTGTACACGAGTTGGTTAAATAAACATCAGGATAAAGCTTGTGAAGAAAGGCAGGGTTAGGGTACGTTTCTGTTTGAAGTAATCGCAATGTAAGCGCCTGCGCTCTATTTAGCTTCGCATGTGGAGGTGGAAAGATTCTCCTATCCATAGCGAAATGTTGGGTTATTTCATTATATGTAGTTGGCGGATCCCTGTTTACGAAATCTCCAGTTCGACCCAAAGGTCCTCCATGGCCGCGGACAGCTAACCCTCGCGCCCTGGAGTGGGCCAACTCATTGAGATTTATGATCCCTCCGTCCATGTTTCCCATATGAGCTGGGAACCATGTAATGGTATGGGTTGTAAGCAACTTATCACCGAGTATATTTTTGGCCTCTTTGCACACAGCTCCAACACTGAAGGCACGAATGGCAGCTCTAGAATCGCTAAATATGTGTTCATTACGCTGATCTAAAAGAGCCAAGGCGATGGCAACCTGCTCAGCTGCATTGGCAGTTCTGGCGCATACCGACGCCGCATTAATTGTAATGCCTTTGTGGTTGATTGCCACTACCGTGAATCGGTCTCTCTGGCCATCATATTGCGCCGCGTCTACGAAACAGGCCCCCCCGTCAAGATCCGCAACTTGGCGAAGAAGGGCCCGAGCGCGCGCTCTCCTCCTTCCAACATTACGTTGGGGATGCATGTTCCGCGGGGCAGGCGAGACAATGATGTTTTCCTTCTGATCCCTCGTCAACCCTTGGTACAGAGCCTCAATCTGAGCTGGTGGAATACCCATTTCTGCGAGAATCATCCTCCCCGCTTTTGAGCCAGACAGCCTAATTACCTGTGTTCTTTCTTGTGCTTCCGCAATTTCCTCCAATGTATTATGAATTCCCAACTGCAGGAGACGATTGGTGTGGGTGTAGTTGGGGAGCCCAAGGGCATTCTTTACAGCTCTCCTGATCATTGCATTAAGCTTGTCCCTTTCCATTCTCTTCCAGACATGCATTGCCGCCACATATGCAAAATGACACAGCAGAAAAGCATGTATAAGCCTGACCAAGTTGTCCTCTGATAGTCCTGTCCTTCGGTTAGCCACCCGTCTTATGAGCCTAATAACACTGTCTGTCTTTTTTTCCAACCTTTTAATCGTGATGGTGTTGGTGCCCGTTGCTTCTAGCGTCATACCTAAGATCCGAATGGAAGCGACTTTGGGGATTGATCGTCCACTTTTGGTACGTAAGTGGATGTCATTTTCTAGGGGCGGCACCCAGCCTCGCGGTCGACGGCCCCTCCTGACCGGTTTATAGAGGAGAAGCTCAGACTTTTCCGGAGAGCAAGAAAGGCCTGTGTCTTCCAGAAAACTCTCGGTAGTGTCGATGGCCTCTTGCAGGGCCGCCTCTACAGTGCCATCACTTCCTCCTCTACACCAAATGGTGATATCATCGGCATAAATTGTATGACCAACATCTGAAATTCCAGAAAGCTGCCTCGAGAGACCAGCCATGACGATGTTAAAAAGTAAGGGTGATAGAACAGATCCCTGCGGGGTGCCCCTATTTCCCAGCGCTTGCACATCCGATTCTAGATCTCCAACTTTAAGTATGGCTTTTCGACCACACAGGAAGGATCTGACAAACGCATGAAATGAGGAACCTAGGTTGAGACTTGAGATCGCATCTAAAATAGAATCATGGCGGACATTATCAAACGCTTTTTTTATATCCAAGCCTAGGATCGCCCTGGTGTCTCTGGTATGATTATCTAAAATTTGACACTTAATGATTTTCATAGCATCCTGCGTACAGAGGCCTGGCCTAAAGCCAATAAGGTAGTGAGGGAAGAGATCATTGTGCTCTATGTAGTCCGCGATTCGGTTCTGGACAACGTGTTCCACCACCTTTCCCACGCATGACGTGAGAGAGATGGGGCGCAGATTGTCCAAACTTGGTGCTTTACCGGGCTTGGGAATGAGGATCACCTTGGCCAACTTCCATTGTTCCGGGATGTCACCTCCCTTCCAAATCCTATTAATCTCATCAGTAAGAAATTCAACAGAGTCATCTTCCAAATTCCGAAGCGCTTTGTTGGTGACCCTATCTGGACCCGGTGCCGATCGGCCATTAAGTTCGTGCAGGGCACGTCGCACATCGCTGATGGTGAAGGGTTCATCCAAATGGGCACAAGGTGTTCCCATATACCCCGGATAGGCTTGCATGGAATCAACTGCTAGCGGTAGATACTTCTCAGCAAGCTGCCCCAATAGCTCCGCGCCCGAGGAGGATTTTTGAGCAAGATGAAGTATTCTAGCAAGGACCCCCCTCTGATTAGATTTAGTGCCCGACTCGTCAAGCAAGTGTTTTAAAAGATTCCATTTACCTCTGGTTCGCATTTGTCCATCGACTGAATTACAAATTTCATCCCACTGCTGCCTCGACAAGTTTTTGCAATGTTCTTCAATTTGTGTATTTAACTCTGCTATCTTTTTCCGAAGCCTACGATTAAGTCTCTGACCCTTCCATCTGGCCAATAGCGACTGCTTTGCCTCCAGTAAATGCGCAAGCCGACTGTCCATTTTGTTTGTCTGTACCTCTGTCTCAATGGTTCTGGTAACCGCTCTAACGTCCTGCAGCAGCATCTCTGTCCATTGCCCCAGAGAGTCCGGGATTTCCCCCTGTTCCGCTCGAGCGCTGCGTGACTCCCGAAATTTATCCCAATCCACGTAAGTAAACTTTCTTTTAGATTTTGCCTCCATCTGTAATTTAGTAACTGTAATATAATGATCACTTCCTAAATCCGTCAGAAGATTTTCCCAACCTACCGAGCCAGCATTTTTCACGAAAGCTAGGTCCGGGGTGGAGTCCCTGGTGGTGGATGTGCCGCGCCTAGTAGGAAACATCGGGTCCGTAATTAACGAGAGATCCGCATCTCCCGTCTCCTGCCACAAGCTCCTGCCTTTAGCTGAATCATACGGGTAGTTCCACGCCCGGAAAGGCGAGTTAAAATCCCCCGCCACAACCAGAGGAGAGAGCCCAGCCAATCTGGTTGCCTTAGCTATGATCGTCCTAAAACGCTGCCTATGATCACTAGGGCTACTATATATGTTCAGTATAAAAATGCTGGAAAGGTTGGAAGAACTCGGAATGACCTCAACTAAGGAGAGCTCCGTTTTATTAGGTCTTACCCCTAGATCATGTGTCACAAAGGTGAACTTGTTGCTGACTAACGTGGCAATCCCTCTGCCTTCCCCTTTAACTGCATGTGCCTTGTACCCCGGGAGGGTTACACTATCAGACAGCGTCTCCTGCAGTAGGATCACTTGCGGCTTCTCGCTGTGAGAGCGGACAAATTGCTGCAGGGTGCCCCTTTTGCTAAGGATCCCCCTGCAGTTCCATTGCCATATACGAAATTCAGCGTGCGAGGCCATCTTGATCATTGGAGGTGCTCCCTGACCCTGCCGTCAGGTTCTGTACAGAAGCAACTGTACTATTCGAACTGGGGATACTCATGGGAATGGGCGCCGATAAAGGCGTTCCCTCTGGAAAGAAATCCGGGTGAATCCGAGCTGCTCCCCTGATATTGGGGCTCTGCACCATAAGGCCGGCGTTCTGTAATTGATTCTCCACACATTGAATTCTGGCATGTTGAATATCTATTTTCTGATCCATAACTGTGAGACGTTGATCGACCGCCGAGAAACGCTCATTAAGTTTGTGAATCTCAAGGCAAATTGAATTTAGAGTCTCCTTAATTTCAGATTTAGCTCTAGCCTGCACATTCTCGGCTGAAGTCGCAGCCTTACGCTTGGCTGGGTTACCCGAGGGGCCCGCTTCCACGACCATGGGAACCTCCATGGGTTGAGGAGAGGGAGAACCTACACACGGAGAAGCAGATGCCAGAGTAGCTTGAGATGTACTGACACGTCTAAGCTCAGCCATTTCGGCTCTCAGCGACTCAATAATGCTGCGCATTTCGGCATTCTCCTTCCTAAGCTGATTTAGCTCCGCTAGACCATGCTCTGGCGCAGTGCCTCCCGTTACCTTTTCACCTCCTCCGCTGCGCACCCGGTCAGCCCAGGAGCCACCCTGCATCTCCGGTTGGGGTGGGCTTTGGAAACGGACTGTGCCATGCGGGTCCCTGGACTGGCTCCTCGAGTGCGATGGGCCTCTGGATTGGGACCGACGACGATCTCTGGACCGGGACTTGGCTCGGCCTTTAGACGAAGTTCCCTTTCGCTGGCCTTGGGAGCGACTTCTGGACCGAGATCTGGATCTGGACCGACTGCTTGCCTGTTGCGATGAGTCACGGCTGTCCACCCCAGTTGCAGCAGAACGACTGTTTGAACTGGAGTTGCGGTGTGCAGGCTGGCTCACACCCTCGTCGGCGTTAGCAGGTACCGTTTGCTGACTACGACGCTCTGATTCCGCACGGCGCTCTCTTCGCCGCCTTCGCACAATAAATGGAAGCTGAAACCTTTGCTGGCAACTTTTATCCGTCGTGGCGTGTGGGCCGCCACAGAATCCACAGGTCGGGGAACATTGATGGTTCTCATCAGGGTTGTTGATTCCGCACCTCTTGCACACAGCTTCGTCCGGTGTCGGACAGACGTCCGCCCTGTGCCCGAGTCTGCCACAGGCATAGCAGCAGTCATGCTGCCGATGGTAAAGCGAGCATCTGACCAGCGCTGTGCCGAAATAAATGAAGTTGGGAACTTTGTAGCCATCGAAGACAATAACCACCGTCTCAGTGTTCTTAATACGTCTGACTCCCAGAGCCGTGGGGTTTCTTTCAGTAAGGATGCTCCTCTCCAGCTCCGTCTGGCTCTCCGATGCGTCAATCTTACGGATGACCCCCTTGCAGGTCTCATGCGGGGCAGCCTCGTAAGTGTTGATGTCATACTTCTTCATTCCCAATGTAAGGCAGCTCATCCTGAGGTAAGAGTCAGCGTTCGCACGGGACGCCGTGCTAATAACTATGATATTTTGCGTTGCATTCGGGCAGACAATGTCCTGACTGATGAGCGTGGGTACAATTCCAGCCGCCTCTGCGATTGCCCGGCCAAGTCTAGCTGAGCCCGCCTTCTCAACATCCAAGCCACCCCTTGGACGGACGATAATCTTCCAGTGCTCGCTAGGCAGTCGAGGCATTCTCGATGATTTGATAACTTGATTCTTCAAGTGTAGAGCTTTTCTTGTAGCACTGAAATTGCCCCTGGCATTCTCGCCGCATGCCGTGGCACGCTCTGTAGCACTGGCGTTCGTGCGCCTCGAGCTTTTCTTCACCGCGGCGGAACGCCAGCCGTGTTCCTCTCCAAACTCTTCCGGAGGGAGTTCATCACCGTCCATAATAACAGCAGCACCGTCCAGCATATTGGCTCAGCAGGTGGAACGAAGGGCGCGTCCAAGGAAGGGCGCGTCCTGCCCGGCAGACGCCAACTCGGCGTTTGGTAAGCACGCGAGGCGTGGTCGGTGGCGTAAAAGTCCGAAAAATGCTCAAAAATGAACCTACCGGTGAAAGTCCGCTACCGACGTGAACCTTGGCAGCTTATGAGTCGACTCGTAGCAAGATCTTGAGGCACAGCACACGAAAAACCACAAAAATCATTTGCTGAAGCGGGAGCCCAAAGACCCCGGACTGCTCCGTTCTGCGCCACCTGGCGTTCCCATCTCAACAGTGGAGGTCAGCGGCGGGATTTCGGAGGTGGCTTCGCAACAGTGGTGGCTTCGGCGGGATCGGTCCGTCGTACGCAACAATATACAGTAGGTAGCCTATACAGTAGGTAGCCTATAAAGGTAGCCTGTACAGTAACTCTACCCGAGATCGAGTGGAGTCGCCGCCTGGTGGCCACTGGCTGAAGTGCACCTAGTGTGGATTGCTCTCTGCGTCGTCTGCTATCCACATAGGCTAGCACGTGCGCGTACGTCATGCTCGTGCTTAAAGGGTGGTTTGTCCCACTCTGTTAGCGCAAAAGTAATTGCTTGTATGTTTGCCTATAGCACTGTCCACAGAAGCACTTGGCGAGAGCGATGTGTATCGTCGTCTTGGCCTCTCTTCGCCAGGATCATGTCGGTGGAGGTGCCGCTTTTTAGCTGAAGTCCATCGTAAAGTGCACTTGGCGTCGTCCAAACATGAGGAATAATGAATGCTGTGTGAATGCGGCGTTTTAGCGACTCAGGGATAAACGAAATTTTTGCACTGCTGTTAGGTGTCTACTTCAAAACAAAATTGTGGCGTTCTTGCTTATCGTTTATGCGACAAGCTTTAATTGTGCTTGAGATAACCTCTTATTGTACAGTCCTAGTCCAATGACACTGCTGTATAGTAAATTGTGACACTTCAGTACTTCAACTGAATGGCATGGAGCTGATTAAACTTGAGTTGCCGTGCGCAATTTAAGCATCGGGTGACATCTATACAGATAGGCCCGTGTTCTTATCAAAGGTGAACATTTGGCAGAAGTCTGCCTCGTTGGGATAAGAATGAGACAATTATAAAACTTCAACTAAAAATTGTATATTCAGAAAACCGACGCTTCGAAGCCAGACCAAGCGCTGACTCAAGGGCTGTAATACAATTTTCGGTTGGAGTTTCCTAGTTGCCTCACCCGTGTTCTTACATTTGGGTTCGCTAAAAAGAGGCCAGATTGCCAAAATAATCCAGATGACGTGTCTCACATATGTTGTATAAATTCAAGGAGAACGTCATCTTTTTTTTTTTTTTTCAAATTGAGTGTTTTTGTTGCGTTGTACTAGACTGATGGAAGGAGTCGACACACATTCGCTTGGAAAAAAAAAGACCCTTGTTGCATTGAATTATCGAACCTTTGCATCACTGTGATGCAGATCATCAATATAAGAAAGTTGCGGGTGGAACTATCCCGTTTTTATACTGTTATAGTAGTAAGAACAAACGTGCTTAAGCGTTTTAAGTCACGCAGCTTTCCTGAATAAACTTATCTACTGTCCTACGTTTATTCCATGAATAAGTTATTGAGACAAAAATTTGGATGAGTCATCGCTGTCTTTTTCGGTTCATCGCCCAAAAATATTGGATTTCTTACTTTTTTTAGTGGTTGAGGGGGTTGGTATTCATGACCAGCGTGCATGAAGAAGGAATTCAGTCATGCTACAGCAGTTCATTGTAGACAAGACGCAAGCTCAACACCTAAAATAAAAATACAAGAAACGTGACACACTGCAGTGCGAAAGCGCAGACGGTGGTCAAGCGCGAACATCCCTTTTAATGGCAGACTGCGTTTCTGTCGCAAGTAATAGTAACGTTCGGTGAGTCTCGTGCATCCGTTAAGCAATAGACGGCATATATATTACCAGTAAGCAGCAGTCAACGCATTTTACTCGCCGACAATCGGCTCACAGCGCTCAGAAAACGCACCGCCGGCTTGTCCATAGAACGGCGACGGTGCTGCCCCCTATAGCCCGATCTCGGGGTGAATAGCAACAGCGTTGTGAAGATTTGGCTTCGGGATGCCTCTTCTTTCGTCGTCTCTGTTATCGGCAGGACACCACCGACTCGATCCTCCCTTCGAACGGTTGCCAATTTTCGAAGCGAAAACGCGCTTATTGCGGTCGTTGGGAATGGCATGCACCGCTTGTTCCTGATTGACTGACACTGGCGTCATGGAGGTGGCCTGTTTACAGGCCTGGTGGCATGAGGTAAAGAGAGAGAGAGGGAACGGCTTTGTTGACGTCATCGACAAAAGCGTGACGGAAAGGCTTGCACGCCAGAAAGGTCTTACGTTGCAATCGGCTCCGCTTTCGTCTGCTGGAAGAAATTGCGCGCCCAGCGGGAGGAGGAAGTGTTTTGCATTACAGCTGTAAGCGCCACTTTCAAAATGCGAAGCATATATTTGACTTGAGCAAATGATAGTTTCTATATCGAGTCGTAGAATATATTCGCTCTGATAGAACTACCCATACCTTAACGATTGTCGTAGTAAAATGGCTTTACGACTGGTAAGTGCAATATGAAGCGGCATCAATCAAGATGCACCAATTGATAATTATTTGAATCTAATAACACACACACACACACACACACACACACACACACACACACACACACACACACACATATATATATATATATATATATATATATATATATATATATATATATATATATATATATATATATATATATATATATATATATATATATATTCATGGTGATTGGTTATGATGCATGCGTTCGCAATGCTTTATTTAATGCAGCCCCAATTCTAGCGTCTTTGAGTTCTTCAATATATGTGGCGCCGATGCATTCGATCGGTAGTAGAAGAAAACGTACCGGAACTCTTTCACTGCTTTACAGAACACTTTGTACAATTGGTAAATAACTGTAATAACGTAATACAACATATAATATACATATTTTATATATAAACGTATAGCTGTCATGTGAATATACATGATTTGTCAGTTCGACTTGTAGGCGTGCAACACAAACCCTGGATTTTAATATTTATGCTTTAGCGGCACCTTCCCCCGTCTTTTATGAACGTTAGTGATTCTTGCTTCGTATACATGCCGCCGTTTTTATCATTATATATCACGAAGTCTGTGCGTATACGCAAGCTTATACATGCTCGCACACTACCATCCTTCCAGGCTATCACGCTTACCGAAGCTCGTTAAAAGTAACTTTCACTCGCTTGACTCGCATCCACCCCTGAACGGCCTCTGAATGTTTCTTTTACTCTCTTTTTTTTCCTTTCTCCCTGTATACCTTGGGTGTGTGTTCTTGCGAAACCGAACGCGACTTTCTCGTGCATATATAGCAGCAGAACGGCGCGTACATTTAGCGAGCATGAGGAAGCGGTATAGCGGGCGCGTAATTCCTGGAACCTCCCGAGTCTTCATTGCATCGACGACGTGGGCTGATCATCCATGGCGCCAGCGCGCAACAGCAACGTCGCCACTGTTAAATAGTGGACGTGAGCGAACACATTATACCGATCACCTGATGTCGTACATACTTTTTTTTCCCTTCAACTTTGACATCGCAAGAAAGGCGTTCTCTTGCTGGATTTACGTAATATTGCGTGTCAAGATCGTGAGGGGCATTTTCCGTCAGACAGGCGACGGCATGCGTGCCGGACCTGTGTGTGCGTGTGTATGAACCTGTCCGGTTGACGCGCGCCTCAGCTGCCGCGTGGCGACAATGGATGGTGCCGCCGCTGCGCTTGTCGCAAAGTGACGCCGCGCCATTGTCTCTGTGGCGTGCATGCCTGTGTTTGGCTCTGAACGCGCTTGTCTGCGCCTCGTAGCTGGCTGCAAGTGTTCTCGCGACTTGTGCTTCGCGTCTCACCTGTTTGCAATGCCCTCCTGCAACTTTGCAGGGCAAACGAGGGTTTTGGTGTAATTACATGCTGAAGCTGCGATTAGATTATGAGACACAATTAATTCATGCAGTCGTTCTTTGAATCACATATCATGCACATTCTAAATAGTGTGGATGTGGGGAATGCAGTCAGCGAGCTACTGTGTTTAAATTTACTGCCTTGATTGTACAGTTATTCGCCGTTAACCTCAAGGTATCATTCACAACCGTAGCGATTTGATCACACTCATTGTTGTATAACGCCGACAATTCCACTGGCGTTCGTTTTTTGTTTTCTTTTTTTTTACAGCGACAGCTCTTATGAGGTCACAAGGGTCGCCGCGTGCGCCGTATAGTTGTCTACCGCCGCCACCGCCGGTACCCTATAGTGCACGCTTCTCTGAAGAACTACGAAGGATAGTGTAGTGAATGCCCCCCTACTATACGCAAAAATTATCATCGGTTATGGTGTAGTGGGTACCCTGCTAGTGTGCGTGTAGCAGTTACCCAGCCTTTAAGTCTCGGAAAAGTCGCAACTCTTCCAGCTTTCGCTGTGGCTGTACTTGGCGTTCCATGCAGGCCTGGTGTTTTTTTTCTTCTTTTTTTCCCTCAGTGACCTTTCTTGAAAGCGTAAATTGTGTACATATTCCTTTCCGCTTGCTTCGTTAGCATGGCTTTCTCTCACATTACTATAACTTGTGCACTTTATGTGCCGCGGAACCCTCCCACACATCCCCCTTTACCCCCGACCGAAAAAAGAAAGGGACACTCCGGACTAATTCTCCTCACGCGTAGTTATTAAGTTATTGTTAAAGTGGCATTCACCGAACGCACGCCGGCGCGATCGAATTTCGCTCCCATCAAAATGCAGCCGTGATTCATGGCAGAAGGGAATCGAACTCGTACCCTTGTGCCGTTGTAGCGCAAAGCCTTTGCCGCTAACACCACCGGTGGCTCATAAATCGGTGATCCATCGTCACTGGCGAAAACTTCTTTGCAGGTACGTCGCTGCTGGTTATTCTTCATTCCAGTAGATCATGCACCTATATATGCGCGCCCAAGCCTTTCATGTTGTGGACCTTGCTCGCGGCGGCAACCTTGCTGTCGCGCATGTATACACTCATCTTAGGGTTCCCGATCGGCATCAGCGTTATTTTGCGTCGAAGTGTGAGATGTATATCTGATTTGTGGCGGAGATACCGCATTCACTCGCGTGTAACGCGCGTATTACATACCGTGTGGCGTTTACAGACGCATGCGAATGGAGTGACGCAGTTGCTTTTAGCGGTGTATTACACAGCAACATCAATTATGTTTTCCTAAATGGAGCATAGCCTGCACGCAGGCTTTTCCGTAAGTACATATACATCAATCAATCAACTTTCGATGGAATAGTTCGGGGGCACCTCATGCATTCGGAGTGTGCGTAGTGGTCCGTGCACATATTGAAGTGTGCATACGAAAACTTGCACGTAAGCATTAACAGTAAGCAGCATATGTAATAGCTTAAATCAGCACATGGGGAATGATATATACGTTTATATGCTATGTGCGACAATTCTTCGGGTCGACCGTGAATCACGGAGATGATGGCGTATGAAATTGACGGTCAATGAGTTAGTTTTCTCTCTTACGTCATGGCTGCTAGGACACGCAGATTTTAGAGGGGGAGAAGATGCGACACTTTTTTCTTAATAAATACCCTTCTTTTTTTTATCGTTTGAGGCAGTCCGCGGTATAGCTAAGTGGCCATGGTGTTGCTCTACTGTAGCAGAACTTTCCAAGTCGCGGATTGGATCGTGTATATACGCATGTCTGTGTGGGACATGATTCATAGACGCTCGTATATGCGGCGCATTCGATGCAGGTTAATTATAGTGTAACCCGACGCGGCCACCTCTACTCTTCTCTCCCCCATCTCCATTTAGATTTTTTTTGTGTGGGCGGGGGGGGGGGGGGTCATAACCTAGAGTTCGGCGCGTACAAGTCCACCACAAGTTCTCGTCCCTAATTGTGTTTCATTGCGCTAAATAATACGCAGTTTCTTACGATTAAGGCCGCATTTCTCCGCTTGTCAATGTCGTCATTTTGACACGGCTGGGTGTTTTACCAGCGTGGCGCTATATCCATAATAACATCTGGGGTTTCACGTCCCAAAACCACAATATGATTATGGATATATAGTGGAGGGCTCCAGAAAATTTTTGCAATCCGGTGGTGTTCTTAACATGCACTAACATCGCACAGTGCACACGGGCCTTTATTGTTTTGCCTACATCGAAACGGCTCCGCCGTGGTGGTTTACTGCATGGCTATACGTACTCAACTGCTGACCCGCAGGTCGCGGGATGCATTTTCGATGGAGGCGGAAACGCTGTATAGGCACGTGAGCTCATGATTTGGGTGCGCGTTATAGGTGGTCGAAATTTCCGGAGCCCTCCACTACGACGTCTGTCATAACCGTATGGTAGTTTCGGAGACGTTAAACCCCACATATGTAAATCAATTACACCGAAATGCGACCGCCGGGTTACGGGATAAAACCCACTACCTTCGGGTTTGCAGCCGATCACACCGACCGCCGCGGCGGACAGCGTGCACTACTGAATAACCTGCCTCAATCCGCAGTAATCTACTGGCTCAATCCGGTTAGCGCTGTAGAGGGAGGATTTGGTGCGGCACATCACGTCGGTGCGCTGCGCTGAATATTTGCCGTGATCTCGAGGACGTTAGACTCATTATGGGCGATCTTTTTTCATTTGATTTTATGGGGACCGTGAGACGTAGTATATATATATATATATATATATATATATATATATATATATATATATATATATATATATATATATATATATATATATATATATATATATATATATATATATATATAGTGTGTGTGTGGGTGCGCGCGCGGCTCCGTGTAAGTAACCTCCGGCGAGGCCTTGCTTGCAGTATATGGCATACATTTTCGGCGAGAGACCTCGCATGCAAGGTCGCAACCGTTACATAGTATCACATCGCTGTGCGGCGAGTCGTTATCGCAAAATTAACTCTGAAGGTGATGTATTTTGTTGTATTTTCGTGTAATTCGAGCTTTGTAATTCAATGTTGCGTGCGTATATTCTGTAGTAGTTGTAGTAGTAGTAGTAGTACTTTATTTACAGTAAGCCGGATACACGACACAGACGTGTATGCGTGCTTGTTCGTTCTCTGTGTTCGCAGGCTTCTGCCGTTCTTTTGCTTATGTGTAAGTAGTATGCAGTGTGCTGGCGCACGTGCAAAGAATTTACTTATATGACGTTTTGACCGAGGACCAGTGTTACAGTAGAGCCGACAGGTGCAATCGCTCAATACGTTCGCGCTGAGAGTAGTGTGTAAAGAAAGAGCGTGCGTTTATATATATATATATATATATATATATATATATATATATATATATATATATATATATATATAGGCCGCTGTGTTAGCTCAGTGGTTAGAGCATCGAACGCGTTATTCGAAGGTCGTAGGTTCGATTCCTGCTAATGGCTGGTTATTCTTTCACCCACTTTTCTTTCTTCTTATTTACATTCCATTTGTTCTAATAACTTCCCCTATACATTCTTTGGCATTACTGTCTGTTTGATCCCATCAATATTATGTCAAAACACGGAAAAACGAGCCCTGAGGTATACACCTCTTTCCCATATATATATATATATATATATATATATATATATATATATATATATATATATATATATATATATATATATATATATATATATATATATATTCACTTGAGGGCGTTTGTGTTTACGAAGAAGCAGTTTATCGCCCTACGAAGGAGTGGTGCCTACTTCATTCGAGGGTCGATGTCGCCTTTCCACTGCATGGTGTGACCGAGGAAGCGTCGCCAGATCAGCTGTTTTGTTGACAGAACACAGGTCAGTCTGTTGTCCTTGCCGTCGAGCCTGTTTTTTAGTTTATTTACGTTTTTTTTTGCGTGCGCTCAAAAACTGTGGACCAAATAGTGCTATGGGAGCCAATCCAATACGCGCTGTTTTCACTAAGCTTCAGAGAGCGAGACTGTAGGGGTTTTGCAATCTCTTGGCGGGCTCTCAAGCTCACAAGTGGTTGTGCTTGGAGAGGTGTCGTTCTAACTGCATTCGGCTGGGGCTATCATCCACTCGAGTAGATAAGAGAGAGAGCTACCAAGAGCAAGGGCTCTACAAAAAAAAAAAAAGCTCGTAGTAAAATGCGCATGTCCGTAAGAATCGTCACGTCCGGGATTGCTATCTGCTGGTCGCCCGATGTCCGACACGTGCCGGCCGAGGACCGAGCTATTTGCGTATAAGGGCGCCGCTATCTTCGCTGGTTGTCGCCAGTCGGCAGAGCGACGATATACCTAACGTGGAGTGTCTTACGGACCGGTACGCTCGAGAAAAAAAGAGAGATAACGAGTGTCACATATTTGGACGTCGAGCGAGGAACCGAGGGGATATTGGCACAGAAAGGGCAATCGCAGCTAAAGTGCGAGGGTTGCAAGCGCCCGGACATTTTTTTTTCTTTTCACAGTATAGAAATGGTCGAGGTTAGCCGGATGTGGTACATAGAAAATGATCGCCACTATTAACCGTCACGCTCTCAACCACTCGGCCAAGCGTTTGGTACAAATGGTTAACAAGCGAAGTTGAAACGTGCGTGGCCCTTAATCGGTGTTTGCCGCTCGTTCTCCTGTTAGTTTTTTAATGGGCCATTTTCTTCTCGGTAATTTACCGATTTATTTGGCGCATACGCGCTATAGCTGTATTACAGCAGAACTGTAATGGTCGAGGAGTGAGGAAGATAAAAGGTGGCATCGAGAAGGGCGCCAGGGCTAATTGATTAGTTGGTTTTAACGTCCCAAAACCATCATATGATTATGAGAGACGTCGTAGTGGAGGGCTCCAGAAATTTTGACCACGTGGAGTTCTTTGAAAATATCACAACGGAAGTGTTGGCAAAATTTTACTATGTTGTAACATAGCCTGGTAACAGTTTCATTCTCCCGTAAGAATATAATTGAGTGATTACTTTTGTGATGAAAAACTACGAATTACTTGTTGGTTTACCCAGCGTGCAGTCAAGAGTGACCACTGTCGAAAATGGGGGGGGGGGGGGGGGCTCGCATTTCCTTTACCCCCCCCCCCCCCCCTGCTGAGTCTCCTATGATGAGGCATAAAACGGCCTGCGCCTGCCTGCCTGCCGGCTGGTTTGGACGTCCCAGTGGCTGAATCCTGCCCGATGGCGTTAATTTGAAGACCCCTTGATGGAACTATAGATACTTATCTATATATACAAGGTGTCCCAGGTAACTTTAGCCAGAGTTTAAAATTATGCCGGCACGCGTGATTACGACATGACCAAATCCATGTTGTTCACCGTTGCCTGGAGTTAGTCAGACAATTTTTTTGTTCTCAAATAATGTTCAATTAAGTATGTTTAATTAGCTAACTTTTCAAGAAACGAAGATACATACATATTTTCAATGAAAAAGTTGTAGTAGATCTGTTTGCAAAACGTTCGACTAGACAGTTTTAAACTTTATATATGTAAGGTATCAGTGTTTTTCTGCTTATTACAAATGTCGCGAAATATAAAAAAATACCACGTGACAAACCCGCTCGTGCGCTAGTGCGAACAATGATTCTAGTGCTCCCTAACGTTCTGCGTACGAACGACAATGGTGTTTGCCCTATTGTGCTCTCTCGGCAGGGCCGCGACAATGGTGATGGCTTTACGATAAACACGCTTTGCTATCGGCCACAAAAACGAAAACCGCTGTGACTCCTGATTGCTCTTATGAACCGGTGCAAGGGAAGCGTGTCGTTCGTACGCGGAATGTTAGAGAGCACTAGAATCATCGTGCGCACTGACACGCGAGCGGGTTTGTCACGCGGAATTTTTTGTATTTCGCGGGCATTTGTAATTAGCAGAAAAACACCTAAAACCTTGCAGATATAAAGTTTGAAAACTATCTATTTGGACGTTTCGCAAAACCGATCTACAAACTTTCTCATTGAAATTTTTTATCCATCCTCGTTCCTTCAAAAGTTAGTTAATTAAACAGATCAAATAAACAATATTTGAGAGCACAAAAAATAGTATGGTATGGCTAAATAATGTGTTGCGCTGCTAAACTTGATGACGTGGGTTCGAGTCCCGCAATTGGTGGCCGCGTTTCAGTTGGGGTGAAATGCGTGAATGGTTTTGTGTACTTGAATGTATTAATGTATGTATACATGAATGTATATATAAATGATTGAAATGAATGAATGAGTGAACTTGAATGTATAAATGTGTGTACTTGAACTAAATAACTTCATCCGCTAAGTAACTTCATTCATGTGGTCAAAATTAAGCTAGTGTCCTATATACGGCTTGCCTAATCATAATCATATTGGTGATTTTGGCTAATGAAACTGCAGTAATTCAATATCGCGTGACGTGCTCAGACTGCTAGGGAGAAGGGTATACGTGGCAAACAAAGTTTTAATTTTTTTATTATGCCGTAATTGAAAAAAAATTAAGGCTATTTCACTAAGGACGTTTCCGTCGCTGCTGCATCGTCGCTATGCACAAACGTTACTTGCAGAAAACGCCGCATGGAAAGCTGCAGTGATGAGGCAAAAGGTGTCGTCACGTGAGCTGTGTTTATATACAGCTGTCGCGCGACCGCTTGCAATCCGCTAACTTGTGGGCAAAAACAGCGGCCGTTGCGTGTCAGTCGTAGTGGTGACATTTGACTCCCCCGCTCGCGTCTTTTTCTCGGAATATAAGGCATTCTATAACGCTCTCGGCCGCATCGCGTTGCCGAGCGAACTACCACATGTGAGCGGGCATATCAGAAAGCTCGCGTTAACAGTTCGCGATAGCCGGCGCTGCGGGCCGCGTGGCCCACACGTGGTTGCGGCGTCGTGTCGTGGCTGAAGAGCGAGAAATATATATATATATATATATATATATATATATATATATATATATATATATATATATATATATATATATATATATATATATATATATATATTTATAGCCCTTGCGATACGAAGTCGAGCCGCCGTGCCGTGGGACATATCTGGGGATGGGTTATCGTGCACGACACAGGAGGCTGCATGTTGTATCAAGTTGCTCGTATACGTCGTGTATAACGCGTCGCTATCGCTGTAAAGGGTGTCGAAAACGGGAAGAGCTTTCCTGATCGTGGAAGCATTGCGCAACAGGAGCGTAGACAATTGGTGGGAAAGTGACGTCTGTATGACGTCATTCTACGGCTCGCTAAATGTGAAGGATGCCGCGCTCGACCTATATCTTCGTTTTTGTAAGAAAGATCAGCTATATAGCAGCGCTTCCCTGTTGCTTTCCGTTTACGAAATAGTATATTTCTTCCGTGCATAGAACAAAGAAGGACATTTCTTTTTGTTTTTCTCGTTTTATCGTTAGACACAACGAGATGAACTCAGCAGCCAACTAAGTTAGAACAGTGCTACATTATACGGTTATGGGCAACTATTAGTGGCCCGTATGCTTTCCTTGGTCCAGTTTTTTGTTGGATCCGTTTGGTGGCGCGTTTGTGTATATATGCGTTGCTCACGTATATATGCTTCCCGCACTCATAGATGGTCGCTTTCTACATGTGTTTATTCTCATAAAATTAAAGGTGGGAAGTTTCATGGCCGTGTTTTTATTTTTCATGTACAATATCAACGAGACCTGGCAGACAATGATGCCAAGGAAAGTACGGGGACTGTTATTACTATAGTAACTGCGATATTAATGTGAAGAAAGTAAAGCGAACGACAAGATAACTTGCCGTGGGCAGGGACCGAACCTGCGACCTTCGGATAACGCGTCCGATGCTCTGTACCGGTTTAGCTACCGCGGCGTTCATCTCTCCTTCCGCTAAATAAACATGGGATACTATTTTGTTTAGCTACACTTATTTGCAGCGCCCTGGCTGAACACGGGATACCACCCCCAACGCGCAGTTTTACGGCCCTTCTCGATAATAATAATAATAATAATAATAATAATAATAATAATAATAATAATAATAATAATAATAATAATATCCTGTGTTTGACGTACCAAAACCACCATGTGATTATGAGAGATGCCGTAGTGGAGGGCTCCGGATATTTTGGCCGTCTGGCGTTCCTTAACGTGCACGGACATAGCGCAGTACACGGGCCTCTACGATTTGGCCTTCATAGAAATGCGACTGCGTCGGCCGAGATCGAACCCGCGACCTTCGAGTGAGCGGCCGAGCGCCCCAGCCACTGTATCACCGAGGCGGACATTTTCTTTTCGCGCGCTTACCCAGCGAAGTGTCTACTCGTGGCTGGAGTGATGTGTTTGTTGTGAAAAGGTGTAACTTGCAAATACGAAAAGATCCTTGTTTGTTTTAGCGTCCCTTTAAAGGTAATCTACTCTAGTGGCTTAGGCACTCCGCTGCTGACCCGCAGCTCGTGGGATCGAATCCCGGCAGCGGCGGCTACATTTCCGATGGAGGCGGGAGTCTTGAAGGCCCATGTGCTCAGATTTGGGTGCACGTCAAAGAACCCGCGGGTGGTCGAAATTTCCGGCGCTCTCCACTACGGCGTCTCTCATAATCATATGGTGGTTTCGGGACGTTAAACTCCACGTATCTATCAATTAAAGGTCATCTATATTAGCAGGCGGCTTTATACGTGACAATGAATGGTATTGATTGATTGATTTGTCATATATATTGGATATTTGGATATTAGATGTCATGTGTATATATATATATATATATATATATATATATATATATATATATATATATATATATATATATATATATATATATATATATATGTATATAAACACGTAAGTTGGCTAGTTGGTTCGCATTCATGACTGATGAGTACATATATGTGACAGACGAGTACGTAGAGGGAAACCGCCGAGGCCACAGTGCTACTCAATCGATATTTTATGTTTTGCACGAGCCGATAAATATATACCGAGCGACCGGAAACGACAGTACAAAAAAAGAACATACAGTGGGTCATATCGCTGAACCGAGCACGTGTAAAAAGTACTATCACAACGTGGCGGGAATCGTGTTATCGCGACAAAGAAATACATCCTCTTTGAGAAAGCGATACGGGAGGTTGGCTAACGGCACATTTCTTCTAATCTCGCTGTCAGGATGGGAGTGTTTTCGGATGGCAGGATGGCAACAGGATGGGAGTGTTTTCGAAAACAAGGGCTTGCAGCCCCACAGTCTCGGGAATGAATGCCCAGATGACCCGAGACTGATTTCGTGACATTATTGTGATGTTCTTTCAGAGTCGAGAACATATCCCGGTATCATCAGCACAGGTTTTTTTTGTTTGTTTTACAAGAAAGCGGAATGGCATAGACAACGTTGCGAGCGCAGGCTACAAAATCTGTTTGATTGATGTGACAAGCGTTTAGACTATTGATTTCTGAATTGATCTGTTTATGCAAGCTTTGTAGACCCTCGCGGAAAAGACCACGTCCACCCCCTGACTTCATGAATTCCGCAAGGTGGAATCTAGTTTGCTGGATCAGGCCAAGCGCTTAACAGAAACCAATGCTCAGCTCGGTCGCGGATGGCTTCAACGGAGAGCTAGAAAGCTCTGCAGGAAAAGGCTGCGCTGCAAAGTTGAGGACGAAAACGTGGACGCAGACAGGGAAAGCGCAGCAGTATGTTTCTGCAGTAGGTTCCAACTAGCCCCACACACAAGCTTTTCTATAAAGCTCACCTAAGTGTAACAGCGGTGGTCTTGCTGCAAAGAAAGTTGCCGTTCTGCCATACATGCGTGGCGTTTCGCGAAATCTCACAAGCATTTTGGGGAAGTCAGAGGTGGACTTGGTCTTTTCCGCTCCCGAGCATCTACGAAAAAATTGTGCTGACAGGTCAGTTCAGAAATGAGCGGTGTAAACGTTTGTCACATCAAGCGGTATGTCGACGGGGCTTGTGGCTGCTCTCAAACGTGACTTTAGTCTATAGACAGTTACAAGATGGCAAGCGTTGTACCCTAAAAAAACTTCATTTAACAGCTCCTAACTTCGAAACTGAAAGCATGTTCTCACATTTTTTTTTTCAAGGGTAATGAAAGTTTTTCTTTAGTTTTTTCAGATAAAAGGAACGTGCGTAAAGTTCGAGGGAATCTCTTATCAAACTTATGCAGGTCAAACGAACATTTCTTTGAAAATATATTTTGCCAAATGAGGGAAGGAAAGTGTAGGAAATGAGCGGGCTATTTTCTAAAGCTCATCTTGCCAATTAATGACATTAAGATGCATCAAATTAGGTGGACGAAGCCGGATGTCATCAAGGGTCTGTGTTTGTCAACGGTGAAAGGGTCTATATCTTAGGAAACGTATCGGCTGTCTTTCGTCAGAGCAACGTGGTTTCGCTGTTCCGAAAATACGCACCGCCGTCTTTCAGTCGCACGCCGAGCCTATAGTTTTCTTTTTTGCTATCTAATCGGCCTCCACCGCGCAAGCTGCAATTAGTTTGCGTCAGCTCGATCGGATGTCTGGCGTGTACGTTCCCGATATCTCAGCGGTCGACGCAGAGATAAACGGGGGCGACGGATCGCACCCGATGGAGTGCGTTGACACTGCTCTTGTACCACGTGACGCTGACGTCGTCGCATGTCCGACCTCTTTCTCCTTCGCTCGTTTCTTTCTTTCTTTCTTTTTATTATCGCCTCATTTGCCGCTGAATTCGCTTCTGATTGGCGGAGTTTCGCGTGACGCGTGAAAGGCTGTGAAGGGTGGAAAAAGAGGGATGCGCGTGCGCACGGGTTTTCCACGCGCCTGCCTCGGTGTTTTTCCCGTTTGACACGCACGCCCGCCATCAACCACGCGATGGTCGTATGATCCTCAAACGGAAGCGCCGTTATTTGTTTTTCCTTTCTTTATCTAACCTAAAATGTGTCATGCGAGGACCGGAGGCTTTTTCTTTCTGTCTCTTTTTTTTTACAAAAAGCTCGATTGGGTCAGCAGGAAAAATATTTTCTTTGGGGCTCGTGAGTAAGACACGATCACTTTTAGCCTGACGCAAATGGGCATGTTTTTTTAATGATGAGATTTTCGCCGGCGCTAATATTATTGGTACCCACCATCAATAAAAAAAAATGTATTGCCACTATGAAGGGCATGCTAATGGAGATAGCTCCTTAGGACAGATGTTTCGATTTATGATGTGATAAATTAAGTTAAATCAATCATGCCCAATGTCAGATTATGTGATAGCGTGTTGTTATTCAAGGGAACGAACGATCAAAAAGAAAAAAAATTCATTAAAATGTTATACAACTTGCTTCAAAGTAAAGCCTTTGATGGTCTGATATGCTCGTGCCAAATCAATAAGTGTGCTTGGTTCTGTCGGGGCCCAGTGCTGCTGTGTTCAATGGCAGACTTGAAATATCCTCTACAGTTCACATGATAGTAGATGAAGTTGACGCACATGGGATATGTTCTTGTAAGCGCTAAAATCAAGGCATTAATCCATGAACTGTGCCCTAACGGTAGTGATTAATTCGGCAAACTTACCTAAAGCCCCGAAACAACATTTTCTTTCTTTGCTACAGAGTAAGTAACAGAAGCTTTCTTAGTATTGTACAATGTTGTAAATTATATACATCTATGGTTACTGCTCTTTCTGTGGAATTAATGACATGCAATAGTGTTGTGTAATTAGGTAACATATGATCATATTTCTGTCATTAATCTCATGAGGTATGTACTTTTCAGGTCACCTACAATCATTTTGCCTACTAACTCAAACATAATAGATTTTTTTATTTTATAGCTTTTTGATCAATGGCATTGTATCTTTTCTACTTATCTGTATGTAGCTCGTATACTTCGTTCTTAGGTACTCTATTGTATAATGCTTGTTGGTTGATATGTATATTTACATTGATTTGATCAAATAATCTTGATTTTTGTGTATGTGAAATATTATATTTTTCCCCCTGCTGTGCTAAGATATCCATATAGGAATTCTTTTTTCGGACCTTCTACTAGCCTTTTGTATAGGTCCGAAAAGTGTTTGTTATTTGTAAATAGATACTAAAATAAACATTCATTAATTCAAAAAAAAAAAAAAAACAAGCATGGCTCGTTCACTTCAGATAATATTTCCCAATTCGAGTTTTAAACGACACTCGCTTGTTTCCAGGATAGTTCGTCTGTCACTTCATAGATAGCAGCACTTGCTTGGAAATTTATTTTAACCACTATTTGCACATTTTTTCTTGCAATTTTTGTTCAGAAAATGTTGTCCAGTGAAGGTGAAATGTGTTGCTCATGCACTGCTATGGAAAAAAAGCCTTTTGTCATCATATTTTAACAGCAATTGCACATTTTTTGAGACTTTGGTTTCTGTAGAAAATGTCTTGTGAAGGCGACATTTGTTGCTCGTGCATTGTCGCGGAAAAGAACCCTTTTGTCATCGTAGAACTCTTCAGGCGCTAATCACTCAGATACCAAAGTTTACATTGATGACTTTTTTGGTTATATTTGGCAGTTTCTCTACGAGGACGTTATTTCATGAATAGCGAAAGACACTTTGGCATTGGTGCAGTAAATTCTATTACACTAACTTGAGTTAGTACAAGTTTGAATTTTTTATTTATTTTTGTCAATAAAACATGCTTTTTAGCAGTGATAGGTTATATGTGAATGGGCTCTTTTAGAGAGAACAATTTCTTGAAAAATAAAATAGTTCAAAGGTTTAGAAGTGATGTGATGTTACATAATTGCAAGATATTTCTGAGTTTTTTTCCTTGAAACCTCTGTTTTCTGCAATGGCATCACTGTGATGCAGTGCTGCTCAGTGTCAATTTTTTGCCATTTTTGCCGCATTCATGTAATCCATCATATACATTGTACACACTAGCTGAAATGTCGATGATAAGAAGGTACTGTGTCTCTCTTTATGAAGACATAACAGTGCCAATGCTGGACACATTGCAGTCTCTGTAATATTAACTTTATTTCTTGTTAGCATTAATTACACTCATGCCTATATATGCTACGAGTGTAAGTATCTCTTCTGGGCTCAATGAGACCTACATTTTGACATTTTTAGGGACCGAATAAGACACCAGAGGAAATGCAAAAGGGCCTTCTCCTCCTTTCTCTATTTTCCCCCCTTTCAGGAAGTCATAAGTAGGCACCCTTCAGACCCACATAGATAAAACACCTGTGTCATTGCCAAAAAGACTGCCTTAAGGTGACTTGATGCACTGTGTATTTATTCATGGCACACTGATGGCTTCACCACCACACAGCATTGAGTTCCAGGGAAGAAAAAACTTTTTTATTTGTATCTTTAGTTTTAAGTGCAGCTAACTTGTGTAGACCCTTCCACATGTGTGTCTTTTATACTTTTGTGGAGACGCAGATAACTGCGTGAGAAAAAGGAAAGTGAGATTGTGCTGTTTGCCATTGATAGGCGATTTCCTCACACCATCTTCATTGATTCGCTTCCTGGATATTTCCAGCGGCTGTGCTATCTATCAGCCGTCTGCTCTTTTGTGGGTTCGTGGTGCCATCTAGCGAGTACAGGAAGGAATGTTTTTCTCATTCTAATGGTGCTCATTCATGGCACACTAGTGTCCACCCACCAACGCTGCTTTTTCTGAATGTGACTGAATACCCTCACGAAACACATAGCTTCCATTAAAGCATCCTAATCAAAGCAAGAGATAATAAACCCCAGAAAGAAAATAGAAAAACATATATAGTATTTTCAATCGAAGTGCAGAAACTATAAGACTGATACCAATCACACAGCCTCCACACCACACGTGCTTTACGTAGGCTGTTCTCCTGCAGTGCCACCCGCTTGCCTGTACGCTTTGTCGGGTATATATGTATATGCATAGTATTTGATCCTGGAAGTATGGAACTCTCTTGCTCACTGAAAGGATAAGCTGGTTAGAGGCTCACTTTTATCAATGAGACCATATGAGGTCAGTGAGTAGTGTATCCAAAAAAAGCATGGGGAAAATAATATTTACCCCTCCAATTCCACAATCTCTGCATCACATGTGCAGATGCTATAGACACTACCAGTTCGAGCCCCTCAATTTTTTTCCTTTTCACCATTTTAATTCTAATAAAGTTATGTTTTATTTCCATTTGCAATGGGGTAACGGCAGCTGGCACTTGAACTCCCTGCCATTTCCTGCCACTGTGGCATTTTTGTGTGTGTTATTATTGGTCCAGAAACCGTTTTAGACTCTACTACATTGCACTCTTGCATATGTCTGTCTGGTGCTATCTAATAAAATGGTTGGCCTATTTGACCGGCTCATTTCCTTCACACTAAGAAGGTGTGCATTACAGGCTGATCATTGTTTTATCGTCAAATGCAGTTGATCATTATACAACATTTCAACCTTGTCCTGTACCTTTTGTTGTATTCTCCAAAATCGGAAGCCATGTTGCCATTCTGTTTGCACAAGTTTTCTTTTTTGCAGACCACGATTGGTTTTCAAATCTGAGTAGCACACTCACTGCCATATTATGCTAAATTAATGAAGCTTGTGAGTGTGAACTTGGGAACTACTAATGAAATGAATGGGCATATATAGTAGTTAACCAATTTTATTGCATCAAAATGGTGTTTTATTGCCAAGAAATCAACAACATAGTTTGAAAGATTGCTTGCAATAAGCTGTATATCAAAAACATAATATGGGTTCTCATGGCTGGCACTGAAATTCTAATACCATTCTGTAAAACAATGGCCAATTTGTTATTGAACAATTAGAAAAGCAAGAAAATAGTGTTAATTATTGAATTAAGAATTTATTACAGTGATTGCTTAGTTTTCTAGCAATGGATCAATAATTGGTATTTGTGGTGGGGCTGCTTCCTAGGAAACTTGTGGAATGGATTGATGGTTGGTATGTGTGGCAAACACTGCTGCTGGTTCTTTTTTTTTCTCAATCCATCTTCCCAAGCCATCAGTACATACAGATCATAACGGGACAATTCAGGAATAAGTAGCTCACACATCTCTGTTTGTAAAACCTTTGACGTGGGTCATACTAGAGTGATTTCGACTCACAGATCAAAGCCAAATCTAACTTTAGAGACCACACTCATCATGACCTGATGTGGTTATTTCAGAGAGTTGTGAATACCGGTCATTATACTAAAAGGACTTCATGTGTTTGAATCCGTGAGCTCACTACATGGCATCAGTTGTTGTTGTACTCCCGCTGTCTTTCACTCAGTGACGTCAGCTTGATAGAAAAGAAACTTAAGCTTTTCTTACAATTTTCCTTAACTGTTACTCATTGAAAGTGACACATTTAGGCATTGATGCAACCTGATTTTCTTTCTATAAATTTGATATATTTTGTGTTTACTGATGTGCGTGGCGTCCACATTGTGTGCAGGCTGCCCAGGACAAGGGTTTTCCAGAGGACTGTCAGTTTGTCATTGAGGTTCAAGGAGGTGGTGCCTTCTGCAGCATCAAGGACTTGGACGAGGCTCTGAGAAAAAGAGAGAAGGAGTAAGCAGCCTTCTTTCTTCTTTTCGGCAATGCTTGGAGATTCTTACGAAATATTACACAAAAGAAAATGTCGCACTGCTTGCTGACACAAATATGTAAATGAAAAAAGAACCACCCATTCTTTTCTCGTAGAGCCAGTGCTGTGAACTTTATTCTTGTTTTTATGACTTCATGGTCTTTCTGTGCCTCTCATATTCTGAGGCATAAAGCGGGGCTTCAGTCCTAACCATCCCCATTTAAGGGCCACTAAAGAGAAACAATGACTTGGTTTAGATTGATAAAGTACACTGTGAGAGCTCTAATGCCATAAGTTTCACTCTTGTAAGTTCATTCTTAGCGGAGGAAATCAATGTTGAAATTTCATTCTTAAATTTTGTGCCGAAATTTCAGTGCCTAACTTAGAAATTTAAAAATGAATTTTTCGTATTTTCATTACATTAGCTCGGTGAAATTTTTCGAAACTTTGTATGCTAGGTGTATGGCACTCACAGATGACAACGTACTTCCTTTTTACCAACTAGACACTACATAGGACCCAGTAGACGCCTTCAAAATGTATAACGTCACAGTGTTTGGTGTGGTAATTTAAAGGGGGCGTCTCCACTCGCATTTTCTCTCGTCACATTTTCTCACTTACCAACCATTGTGTTGCAGTAAGAGTGGTGTTTTCGAGATTGTGAAAGTGTACTTTACTAATGGGTTAAAAATCTTTTAGCTATTTAGAGACCTTTCAAGTTTCGTACTGTATACTGCTGTGATGTCCTTATACTAGGGAGAGATAGCAATTTAAACAATGCAGTGTTGTTTGAGACCTAAAGGCTAAAAATGTTTCATCGTTCTCAATAAATTGCCTCTTTTCACTGATAACTCTAGCTCTTTTCATGACCAAATAAAACCGTTTTTTTGTCGGGGTTCGTGCAGGTCGTTGAAATCCTTGAAAGCCATTGAATTTGAAAAAAAGCCTTTTCAAGGCCCTTGAAAGTAGCGGAATTTTTTGCCATCTTTGAAAATCCTTCAATTTCCTGAGCATTTCACTCTCCTATCGCCATCGCAACCTCCTAAATGTGGTGCATTGGTGTGTCAACCTGTCAAACTTCCCATTTCTGAAGCAGTAATATGGCGTGGGTGCACATGATCCCATTTTGCAAAGTGCATGTTAAAAAAAATTAGTATGTGGCAAGGGTGAAGCAGTGAATGTGATAGAAAGAAATTAGAATGTCACAAGAAGAAGAACAAGCAACCCCGTATATGCTACGCGCAGCTGAAGCATGGAGGACACACATAAAGCGCACAGGAAGAATGCTTATCAACGACAGTAACAGCTCAACACTGGAAGCATGCTGCTTAAACAAATCAAGAAGGGTGCTAGAAGAGAACACGCGTGTATCCACAGGATGAGTGTGAATTAGCTACTGTCACAGTTGTTACTTCTTGGTTGTTGAGCAACGTGCTGCGAGTGTCAACTGTGCACAAGCTGACACTCTTGATGGGGTGGTGCCATCAAATTTCAAGGCTATCGCAAGCACTGTGTGGGTTTAGGAATACATTTTAAGTCACTTCCCAAGTATGCCTAAATGCTCATTCTCCTAATTGAAGGCCATCGCCAGCGCATCCAGCACTGACATAGCTCTATAGGAAGGGCAACGAAAGTTCTAGTGACGTCACACCAGATCTGTAGTCAAGTGAGTGACCTCCGGACTTTCATCCCGTACATAACGGCAAAGCATTGCGGCTGCTGCAGGTAGCGACGAGTTTGTTTTTCAGGTGTTTGTGTGGCACATGTGTGCGAGAGCTAACAATACTCAGCATGACGCGTGCAAGGCTTTGTGATCACGTGACTAAGTCAGCTACAGTACCTGCCCAACTCGGTCCCCACAAACCGGAACTGAAAATTGTTCATATCAAAAAGGCGACAAATTGTATTGCGAGAATAAATTAATCTTGGTACGTGTATCGTGCTTATTGGAGCTATAATTAAAGCTTGCAAAAAGACCGTACAAGCCACAAATATTGTGGCAAGACACCTTCAAGGCCTGACTACACTTGCGTTTTGAAGTCCATCAGCGCGTAACTTCTCAACATGGCATCGTGCCCTCACTCTATGGAGAGTGTAGGAGAGGGTGCCAGAAGTTATTCGGAGTATGCCCTTTTTTTGTATATTTGCAATATTTATATATCTATTGTAAGTAATAAAATTGGTCATTTCTTAAATTTTAGAGTGGAAAATTTCAACTTAACGTGCCGCTTTGAGTCCTTGAAAAACTTGCAACAGGTCCTGGAAAGTCCTTAAATATCCTTGAATTTTCCCTTTGGAAACCTGTGCGAACCCTGTTCGTCACTTTTGTTGAGGTGGCCATATCATTGGCCAAGCCGGTGATTGGCTGGGTAATGTCACAGCTTTTTCGGTACAACTGGTACTGCAAAACTTCATAGAAAAAGACTGTAGCGTTTTTTTGTCCTAAGTTCTCTCTGCTATCACCAGTGTTTTATCTCCACAATGACTGTTTTTACTTGTTTTGTAAGGTTGCCTGGTGTTTTATTTGCTAAGTTTCTCTGTCATCAACATTTGTTTAGACCTTATTAAGAGTACATTCTTAGTCTTATGGTGCATAACATCTCGAGCTTTCTAGTAAAGATGTGCAATTTCTTCAGTTTTGCAGTATCCATGCTTTTCTCTTCATAACTGGTGTCACTGCAGTTTCTCTTTTGTTAAAATCAACTGAAACTCCAAGTGCTGTTTTCAACTTTGCTACACTCATTGTAATTTTTTTGCCTGTATTCTATTGTCCCGTACTACTCTTCACGAGTTTGACAAATTTGGATATCTTGAATCCTCCGGGTCTTTGGAGATTCACAAGGGCAGGGGTTCTGAAAATGCACTTCGCTGAGACCTACAATAACCATAGAGCTGTGTCGGCCGTTGCTCCATTTTTTAATTAATATCAGGTGGTGCTTGCGAAGGTTTCGACATCTCTGATAGAAACGGCACACCAGAGAGTGCATTGGGTAGACATTGCTGCCCATTACTAGTAGAGGATTGCTTTGAAGCAACTAGAAGAGTGCTCTTCGCTCCTATGGCCAACATATTCTTGTCTGCGAAACCTATTGTTCTGATGACATCTTTCTACTGTGATGTGGCATGTGTTACATTTGGGGTGGCGCAGGGCAAAGCTGTACACGTTCAAGGTGGACCACTTTTACGGTGGTGCAGCTACAAGCGCTAGCCAGCAACAACAGAGGCCCGTCGTGATCCTATACGGTGACCTGGGGGCACCAGACTTCAAGAGCTTCCATGAAGCCCTTGAGGAGCGAGCGAAGCGCAGGGAGATCAGCTATGTGCTGCGCCATTTTGTCAGAGTAAGTAGTCCAGGAGTGCCGCCGCGGAGCATTTCTACGACTTTTTTTTTTTTAAGCCTTTTGCCATCACTAGCTGTCAGGCCATGGTAAACATTTTCTGGCCATGCCTTTTGACCTTCGGTAGGCAGTATAAAATGCCAGTGAAAGGCATTAAAAAAAGCCACAGAATTTCTTCACAGCTGTCCTTGAATAAGGCACTCTGATGGGCCCCGCCGCGGTGGTCTAGTGGCTAAGGTACTCGGCTGCTGACCCGCAGGTTGCGGGATTGAATTTAGGCTGCGGCGGCTGCATTTTTGATGGAGGTGGAGATGCTGTAAGCCCGTGTGCTCAGATTTGGGTGCACATTAAAGAACACCAGGTGGTCGAAATTTCCGGAGCCTGGAGCTCCACTACGGCATCTCTCATAATCATATGGTGGTTCTGGGACATTAAACCCCATATATCAATCAAGGTACTCTGATGGAGGGCAGGAAGCATCTTTAATATAGTGAATCCCTGACTGCTTGTTTCTTATTATTATGAAATTATTGACATGAATAAGCTACGGGCAACATAAGTAAAGCTTGCTATAGCACCTTGGGACAGCTTGTTCAACTACAATGCATTCCATTTGAAATTTGGGCATAGTTTTATCTCGCATGACTGTTCTTGTCGAAAAAAAAAAAGTGAACCGTTTTCACATTAGTATGCTACTGATACTGCTATTCACTGGAGTCGAGTATGTTATATTAGTAAAAATAAAACACTTAAATGTAGTTCAGTTTAACCAAATTATTCCCTTGCCCTTTTCTTTTTAATGACACATTTACTTTGCGATTCCATCAAAAGGTGTACAGTACTAACAATTGAAATGCGACATCGTTTTTTAGTGTAACAACTGTTATGAGCAATTGCTTGTGATAACGGCATCATGTAGCTGCAAATCTGGCGGCCAAAGGTAATATTGACTCTGATGCTATTGTTTGAGTCAAAATTATGCTGATATGAAACAATCTGTAGATGCTGGAAATGAAGGTATGGCACTAATTAGTTCCAAATTTTTGCATTTCAGTCCATGAGTACCGTATTTGTGGGTGTACACAAATAGATGAAGAACTTCGTCTTTGTGCTTTTTGTTCTTACAGTTTGTTTATTTAAAAAGATTGCATGCAGAAATGAATTTCATTGTGCCAGTACTGCTAAATGACATTAGAAAAGTCCACCTTTTCATTTTTTTTCAAGCACTGTTTCAGACATTGCTGACCTACCTACTTTGTGTTATTAAAGAAAAAAAAATGTGTGCGTGCATGCGTGTGTGTGGGGGGGGGGGGGGGGGGGGGCAGTAGGTCTGTAGCCAAAAAAGGAATAGGCCAAGCGTTAGGCATTCTAAAAGCTTGTATTATTCCAGATAAGCTTAGAGCATTTGGTACAACATATAGATTGCAAATCAGGAGAGTGAGATGTGATGCAATTCTTCAGAAGAAGCGAGGTGCTTCAGATGTGTGAATGTCTCAGCTATCGACTATCACTAAATTTGTCTGGTTTTGGACTACGATGTTGTGGTATTTTTTTCTTGGAGAGCACGTACCACTCACATATAGTGTGAACTTTATTGCTACTGGGTTCTCAGCACTGACCTTGTGCCATTATTGTGTTTTCAGACTCCATGTGCCAGCAAGGTTCGTCTATCTGGCTATGGTGTTGAGCTGGCCATTAAGAGCACAGAATACAAGGCTCAGGACGACACTAAGGTTAAAGGTGACTCCAAGATATTCATTTCTATCAGTTGCAGTTTGTTCAAAAGCGCAATAAAGACATTACTAATGTGATGAGCGAGCTAATAGTACTACAAGAAATGAGATTGACATAAACTAAATGAATTGCATGGTGATTTCTTCTGACATTGCTAACAAGGCAACTGGCGATGCCTAGATTTGTTTCTGTCGTTCCTGCAGTCACAATTCAGGATTAATGTGTGCGAGACAAAACTAGAGATTAAATTATTTGGTGATGGCTCGTTTGAGGATCGAAGAAATCGAAGTATAGACCTGTAAAAATGTGCGGTCAGTGGTCTAAACCTTTGGTTGAGATCAAAATAACCCTCTTCAAAATTACAAAGGTCCACTGCACTTGAACTTAGTTGTTTTGGGGAGCCTAGCCTTAGTTTAATTTGCGACATCTAAATTATTTTCTTCTCAAGTTGTGGCTCCCTATAAATGTCTGCTTCTTCACTAGTATTCTTTTTAACTTTGTTCGCAGAGGAAAAAAATGTGGTGGACTCGGACGAAGTTGAAAAAGTTGAAAATATGGAAGGCTTTGACTTCAAGAAGCTAAAGTGAGTTGGCTTCTCTCCTCTGGCTGTGGCACCTTGGAACTTCAGTTGTTAGCTCTCCTCCTCCTCTATAGTATATGTGGCATTAGAGTAATTCCAATATTTTTCTAAACATTGGGAATTAGTGTGTGTGAATGAATGTTTTCATGTGTGTAGACGACACGTATTGATTTTATTACATGCCTGCAGATTAGCAGAATGTTTGAGGCATGCATATAAAGCTTTTGTCATTATACATGGCGTAGTCTGAAAGTCTTATTCAAGGGCCCAACATATGTGGACTTTGATATGTTTACAAACACCACCACTGCTTTTCTTAGAGTAGCAGTGTATATGTTTGGATAGTTACAAGCTGTGCACTGAGTAAGGTCGGGAAGATCCAAGTTTTTTTTCGTTACTGTATACTGTCTTATTTCTTGCAAGGGAGCTGTACCCTGACAAGAAGGACAAGCTGAACGTATTGAAGGCCCACTTGGCCAACTCAGGAACTGAGCTGGCTGCCCTGAAGGTCTGGGAGCTACAAGGTGGGCATAGCCTTCGTGGCAGCTACTTGAGCCATGTGACACTTTCTTTACCCTTAGGTTGTCGAGTTCGAATTCCTGCTGTAGTAATTGGCTTACTGGCAATTGGGGCTGAAGCTTCAAGTGCCTGATGAGAGAAAAAGACGTGCCTTCATTTAATTCATTTTTACCCGTGGCACCTTATTGTATTATGGAGAAAGGCGACAAAAAAAAGTAAAGTTGTAAACAAATGTAAAGAGGGACGCACAAATAAAGTGCCTCAGAAAATTAACACAATCATAAAACAGTGAGAAGCAATAACTTGAGGAACTCATGGTGAAACAGAACTCAAGCAGAATCAATCAAGTGTATAAAAACAAGAGGTGTCAGATTTAGTGTACAGTGCTTGGAATAACCGACTGTTAGGCAAGTTGGTATTCTGTTACCTGGAAAACTGCGCAAAAAAAAAAAAGGGAATAAAAGGAGAAAAGACCAGTGCAGGCATGTCAAAACAACCTCACAGTTTCCCTGATGATAGTAGTATAGTGTTTGCAGGGAAACGGTCCCAATAAATACAAGTTGCTGGCAGAAATGACTCAGATTAATCGACAGTTTTTAATCTAAGGACGCATGCCTTCTGCGTTTGGTTAATGGTGGTAATGACAGTTATGATGTTTCTTTTATCAAAAGCATTCAAATTTGTGATCAAATGCTTTGTGGAATGGATAGGCAAGAATGCCAGCACGTAGCAGGTAAGGGAAAGTTTAGCCCTCAAACCGTGTGGGATATGCTGCGGGTAAAATTGTAGTCAGATGATACGAAACAGGGCACATGAAATATTGGATGTGTCCTTAGCAGGACTTGCTGCAATGCTCCATTAGTGTATTCTGTTTTTCAGCAGAACGTGTGTCTAGAAATATGATTTGATCGTGTGCCATTAACACAAACGTGTGACGGGATGTCATTAAAAGCTTTCCAAGTTGAGGAAGAGCGCACAAGTGGACATCCTGATTTGTTTTCTTTTCATTTTGACAAACAAAGACGTGTTAACCAGTGATCTTGTGTACCGCCTAACATGTCCATTTCTGAAAATATTTTGCATTAATGAATGCTCAATTCACTTGCCTTTGAAGTGTTTTTTTTTTGCATTCGTGTGGCGGTGAAAAGTGCGCGGGATGACTGTTGTCATGTCGGGACAGTGAAGTGCTTTGCACCTCTTGTTCTCCGCGATGTTGTCCACATCAGTGAAATGGCGTGTGAAAGACGAAATGCTGAAAACTGTCTCAAACATTGTGTGTTTGTGATCTTCTAGAACATTATGCAATAATGTTTTTGAGGTGAAGGCTATGCTACATGGCCTTCAACGCTGAGCTCTATACAAAAGGCTTACCTATTTACAAAAATATTACCGCTAAAACAACTTTTCTTGAACTACATGCGGAAAAAACATGTACTTATCGATGGTTTGCTAGTCAGAATTTCTGCAAAACGACTTCTTTAACGCTATCGTGGTAATATACTGTGTAGCTGCCACCCTGTTATCTTCGGGAGTAGAATGGAAAGTTCGACTAGTTTGAATGCTTGCATGATTTACACAGGGCTAGAGACAAAGACTAAAGTAACAGAGTGCACAGGACGAGCGCTTTCTAGAAACTGAAAGAGTTATTTCGATAAATCAAAGCGGGAAAATAACGCCAGCATAGCAGACCATAAATGAAACGGTAAAGCAAATCATTTGGCAATAACACTTGCGCATCCTTAAGAAAATTCAAATATGTCATGTGATATTATATGAGCCAAGCAGATAAGCAAACTTTTATTCTGTCAAGAAGTTCGACGCATGACTTCCGCATGCGTCTCCCATTCTTTTCTTGGGAAAAGCTTCTATATTATCACGGGTTAATTTGCTACTGTGCCTAGAACATCACTGTAAGCTATCATCCTATTCATTCTGTTCTTTTCATCTTTGTCTCTAGCACGGTGTCAATCATACCTTCGGGAACTTATCCACAAGAGCACCTGCATGAACAAACGCTAAACAATTGTTGTAGTATTTGGTTGTAATGCCCCTCTTCTGCAGTGTTACGTCTCACACCACCTTGCGGCAGATTGTTTTTTTAGTGAGGTAATGGCTGTGTCTTGTACACACACCACTTATGCCAAAAAATAAAGTTAAATACCGTATTTACTCGCATAATAGGCGCACTTTTTTTACAGAAAATCCGGCTCGAAGTTAGGGGTGCGCCAATTACGCGGGGTAAAATTTTCGAAAATTTTTTCAACTCGGTTCTCGCGCTTTAAATCTGCACACTTGTCAAGTAAAAGGCGACTTTATCGTTTACCAATTAATTCAGCATAAAACAAACATACCTACGTACCTTTTAATGAACAAGCGAGAGCCGTCAACTGCACACACACATCATCATCATCATCATCATCAGCCTGGCTACGTCCATTGCAGGACAAAGGCCTCTCCCATGTTCCACCTGTTAACCCGGTCCTGTGCTTGCTGCTGCCAATTTATACCCGCAAACTTCTTAATTTCATCTGCCCACCTAACCTTCTGTCTCCCCCTAACCCGCTTTCCTTCTCTGGGAATCCAGTTAATTACTCTTAATGACCAGCGGTTCTCCTGTCTACGCGCTACATGCCCGGCCCATGTCCATTTCCTCTTCTTTATTTCAACTATGATATCCTTAACCCCCGTTTGTCCCCTAATCCACTCCGCTCTCTTCTTGTCTCTCAGGGTTACACCTACCATTTTTCTTTCCATTGCTCGCTGCGTCGTCCTCAATTTAAGCTGAACCCTCTTTGTGAGTCTCCTGGCAATAGTCTATCACTCTGCCACGCCAAGCGCTCTGAAAATGTTGGACCCTGTTCATCATCAAGGCATCCGCCTGTCCACAGGCGCCTTTAGAACAAGCCCAGTTGAAAGCCTTTATGTAGAATCGGACGAGTGGTGACTCCATCTGCAGAGAACATACTCTTCCTTCATATATTTCCTTAAAGTAAATGCGAACAGTGAGCAACCTGCATATTCTACCATCAACGACCTGTCCAGCTCTCAACTTTTTTACAATCGACCCGCAATGGCACGCCCTTTCTCGCTGCGTGTTAGAGACCTAGCTGAAGAAACGGATGTCCCACTGCTTGAATACCACCTCAGCCCCCCCGCTCTGCGGCTCCCGCCATGGCAGTGGCAGGTTATAGACTGTGACACATCTTTCGTAGCTGTCACAAAGCATGCCTCCCCCATACACATTCGGATGTATTTCTTAGAGCTGCAACATAAATATGACTGTCCAGAATATTATACTGATGCTTCCAAGTCCCATACTGGCGTGTCCTATGCGGCGGTCGGCCCATCCTTTTCGGATGCCGGCGTTCTGTCCACTAGCACAAGCATTTTTACAGCCGAGGCTTACGCGTTATTCGTAGCCGTTAAACACATCAAAGAATTGAATACGCCAAGGGTAGTTATATACACAGACTCTCTAAGTGTCGTAAAAGCATTGAAAAAAATCTTAAAAAACACAGAAACCCTATAATTATATCCCTCTATTCAATACTCTGCGCGGCCTATACTGCCAAGCAACATATCGTCGTGTGCTGGGTGCCAGGACATCGCGAGATCGAAGGAAATGTGTTGGCCGACCAGCTCGCCAGGTCGATTAACGGAAGCTCTGCCAACTCCTCAGTTGCTGTCCCTATAATGGATCTAAAACCAAACATACGGAAAAAGCTCAGGGCTTACTGGCAGTAGTTATGGGATCAACAAACTCGTAACAAGTTACACTTGATTAAACCATACCTCGGTAACTGGCCACCCACGTCGAAAACACGCCGTACAGAGGTCAGTCTCTGTCGGCTTAGAATATGACACACACACAGCACGCACACACACCTTTTGTCCGGTGGTGACCCACCCAGCTGTCACAGATGTGGCCGTCCACTTACCGTACTTCACATACTCCTTGAATGCTCTGAGCTAGAGGCTTACAGGAAAAAACATTTTCCACTAGCGTACAAGGAACACATACCCCTTCACCCAGCTATGTTTATTGGTCGCGAACCTCTTTTTAAATATAAAGCATTGAATGCATTCTTAAAGGAAGTAAATACTTTCCATGTTATCTACTCAAGTGATCGGTAGCACGGCCTCTGAAAAGAGGCTGCTGCTGCGGATGCTACATGCAAAAGAGCACCTGTCTCCCGGCCCTTCGGACCAAGGGCGCTGGCGAGAAATCGGCGCTAATATAACGCTCCTATTTTATGATTTCGTGATAACTAAAGACTCATTCTCACCAGGCATGCTTCACTTCACTTTCATGATTTTAATAAATATATGTCTTACGCATCTTTAGAGCGCAGAATTTTAGGCCCTTTTACAGCCATTTACCATAACCATTGCTCCCATCCGACATCATTTCCTGGCGCTCTTTGGCCATCAATGGCCCTTGCGCCATTAAACAACATATATCATCATCATCTTTGTGAGTCTCCAGGTTTCTGCTCCGTAGCTAAGTATTGGCAAGATACAGCTGTTATATACCTTCCTCTTAAGGGATAATGGCAATCTACCTGTCATAATTTGAGAGTGCTTGCCGAATGTGCTCCACCCAATTCTTATTCTTCTAGTTACTTCAATCTCGTGGTTAGGCTCTGCGGTTATTACCTGCCCTAAGTAGACATAGTCTTTTACGACTTCAAGTGCACTATTACCTATCTCGAAGCGCTGTTCCTTTCCGAGGTTGTTGTACATTACTTTCGTTTTCTGCAGATTAATTTTAAGACCCACCTTTCTGCTCTCCCTGTGTAACTCCGTAATCATGAGTTACAATTCGTCCCCTGAGTTACTCAGCAATGCAATGTCGTCGGCGAAGCGCAGGTTACTAAGGTATTCTCCATTAACTCTTATCCCTAACTGTTCCCATTCTAGGCTTCTGAAAATCTCCTGTAAGCACGCGGTAAATAGCATTGGGGAGATTGTGTCCCCCTGCCTTACACCCTTCTTGATTGGTATTCTGTTGCTTTCTTTATGAAGCACTATGGTAGCAGTTGATCCCCTGTAGATTTCTTCCAGAATGTTTATATATACTTCATCTACGCCCTGATTCCGCAGTGTCTGCAAGATGGCTGATATTTCTACTGAATCAAACGCCTTCTCGTAATCTATGAAGGCTATGTATAGTGGTTGGTTATACTCTGAGCATTTCTCTATTACCTGATTGATAGTATGAATGTGGTCAATTGTTGAGTAGCCTGTTCGAAATCCTGCTTGTTCCTTTGGTTGATTGAATTCTAATGTTTTCTTTACTCTGTTAGCAATTACCTTTGTAAATAGCTTGTACACTACAGAGAGTAAGCTGATCGGCCTGTAATTCTTCAAGTCCTTGTCATCTCCTTTCTTATGTATTAAGATGATGTTAGCGTTCTTCCAAGACTCTGGTACCCTTCCCGTCAGGAGACACCTCGTAAACAGGGTGGCTAGTTTTTCTAACACAATCTGTCCTCCCTCTTTCAGCAGATCTGATGTTTTACGTGTGACACACACGTAAAATTTATTCACACAAAAGTCGTAACTGTTCCTCCTTTTCCCTATTCAAAGTCAAACTCCGAATAGGGAAACAAAACAAAACTGTGGAAGTCCACCACTTTGTCCTCATATGCTGCGGGCAAGCGCTGGCACAAGGTGGTCCGCCTTCGCAGTGCGAGGCCATGGCGCCGCATGAAACGAGTTGTCCATCCGGAGCTGGCTTTGAACTGTTTTGCTTCGATGCCCTGCGCTCGGGCTATTCTGCGCGCCTCAGTCTGCACAATATCCAACGACACAGCACAGCCGTCTTGTCGTAGCTCCCGTATATGCCGGACCAGTTGCTCTTCGACGTTCGGATACCTGCCGGTCTTGGCACCTTTTTCTTCTTGGTTCCTCCAGTACCGAATACTGGTTTCTCCAACGCCGAAAGGCCTGCTTGCAGCCCGGTTGCCGTGCTCCAGCGCGTACTGCACTGCCTTCAGTTTAAACCCAGCCGTGTAGCTCGCGTACTTTCCCATGGTGGAACCAAAGTTCAATACACGACCACAACATACGCACACCGCTTGCAAAATGGCGTTTCTTTCTTTTTCTCTGATGGTGGTGATGGCGATCGAGCCCCTGGCGTTGTACACGTGACCTCCAAAAAGCGCGGCGATTGGGGGGGTATCAGTAATTGATAGAACAGCCGTTTTTTTTTTTTTCGCTCATGGACGCTTTTTTTTTTTTTCAAGTTTTATTTCGACAAACACGTTGGTTAGGTCGTTGCACTTTGAATTTTTTTTTATTTGCTCATCGATTTGCCTTCTTTTTTTCTTCAGGGTACGGGGACTGCGTTCCAATTGTACCGCTGGGGGGTAGAATCGTTTCTGATCACGGCCAAGTTCGGGGTGTGCCTATTATGCGCGGAATTAAAAAAAATCGAATTTTCCACGACCAAACTAGGGGTGCGCCTATTATGCGAGTGCGCCGATTATGCTAGTAAATACGGTACTTAGTTGGTCAAATCTAAGCTTTGATTTCACCATGGTGTACAGGGTGTTGCGACTCTGGGTCCTGCGGGTTTTAGTTTGGTAGCGGGCCCCGTCCTAGGACCCATCGTCGAACAAGTAAGGTGAGGCGCTCGTAATAACAACAACAATTTATTTACATGGTTAGTAACTGAGAATTGGAAAGGAGAACGAGAAGTCAAGAACTGTACATGAGAACTGTTGAACAGTAGAACTTGAAATACACGAAAGTCTTCGGCTTATATAGCGCCTCGTTGCCAACCCTTGGCGCATTGTCTGCGGATTCCGCCAATAGGGCGCTCCATGGTCTAGGTGCTCCACCCATGAAGGAGAGGAAAGACACCACACAATGCATGCGGAGAGGGCACAGTCTACACAATGCCCTAATATGGTCACAAACGCACTGCACCAACGTTTTCGCACACGTCAGCAAGTTTCGTGCACGTCCGATGATATTGGTTTCCAAGATTCTTCTGGCAGTTGGGCGAGGTTAAAAAAACCGGCTGCCAGTACACGTGTCAAACTTGCCTGACTGTTTGGGTAGGACAATGTAGTGGTGTGCCAGCATGCCGTCAAAATATGCCACCCCATTCAGCCGATGTTATGGAGAAAGGGGAAAGGAGGAACGGTCGACTAATCCCTCGTCGTTTAGGCGGGCTCCCGCAAGGGCTACAGCAGATAGTGCCCTTTCCTTTCCTTCAACCCCACATTCGAATCCTGGTTGTTTGCTAGAAGCTGCGGCTTAGCTGCGCATATCCGGGGCTCCGCTTCTCCTCACAAGATGCAGCCACAACCAGTTTGGCTTTAGCTTTCAGCCTGAACTGCAAATACCATGCTGGTTTCGAGATTTCCAGATCCTCGGTGACCTCGAAAATGGCCCAGCTGCCTCCTTGTCTGCCCCGAAAGCCTTGCTTGCAGCAAACACAATGGCCTTTCTTGAGTCGAGCTCACAATGGCCTCTCTTGGCTCGTGTGTTTTCTTTGCGCGAACCAGTCTCGAACCCCTCGTTCAGGTTTTGCCGAGAGGCAATCGACCCGTCTTGACGGCACACCCTTGCTTGGAATGCGTCCAAATATTTTTGTCTTGTTCACAAAGGCCGAAAAACTTCAATAATGACGACGGTCGTAACAAGGGTGAACAGGTAGGAGAAAAAAAAAAAAATTCCCCTTTCATTTCACGAAGTTTTGGTCTTCTGAAAACAGTAGTGACAAGTGGGTACAAAAAATAAAAAAGAGCATGCACACATACATCTCTTTTCAAATGCTTAAAAAGTTTGCTGACAGCAAGCACAAGAAAAATTATTTACAGAATGAAAAAATGTAAATTCGTTCACAAGTACTCATACACAGAAAATACAGGTACACTGTAAACACACTAGCGCACATCTTCATTTTAGAAAATTCCAGTCATTATTTGAGCAACATTCTTTCTCTGATGTATATCTTACAAGAAACTGCATCATTGCTGTGTGATTGCACATTGGTGTTGTTAGTTTTAGGGCCTTCTGATGACCATATATCCATATCAGAAAGTGTGCTCCTAAAATGCATCCAATCTCATGCAGAGCTGAGCTTGCAGGCTGCACAGAAAATTCTGCTTGCTCCTCCTGAGGACGCCCTGCGCACCATGAGGGACACCGCGCAAAACTTTCCCTCGCAAGCACGCTCACTCGTGAACATCGCCGTCAGCCCCGAGCTCAAGAAAGAGGTGGAGGACAACCAACATGTGGGTTCTTTAGACATTTCTTGTTTTGACTGAAGGGAATTCTTTCTTTTCTTTAACAGCAAAATAAGGTAACCGTAGTGTGTCTGACACTGTCTCAAAAAAAAAAAAAAAGCCCCAATGCATCGTTGCTTACCAGATATTTACCTCGCACAGCTGGTGTGACGCCCTGTCTAGCCATGTGTGCACCGGAGTAGCAGCTGCACGCTGACCGTGCCGGAGCACTCTTGCCTAGTGAAACATTGCCACGCACCAACTACAGTGATGTCATGTCGAGCCGCGTCGTGCCGGGCAACAACTGGGCAGTAGTCGCGGCCAAGCTCAGCAAAAAAAAATTGCGCGTTGTCGAGACAATTGCTGCTGTGGTATCCCTAAAAAAGTATCAGTACTCTGGAGGAGGGGGCTGCGTTTGGCAAAATGAGACGCGCTGCTATGCGGGAGAGACAACGGCAATGACAAGCTGATCTTAAATACCCAGAACATTCAACAGTGATGTTCAGCCATGGTATAGCCTAGTACCACAACGTTATAACTTTGAGGCAGCCAAGTTCAATCAGCTTCGCCATTCTTTGGCCTTGAGAGACCTAGAGGAAACTGCATATATTATTTTGAACATTTTATATTTCACTTCGAAGACTTACTCATATTCTTGTTTTTTCTGTGCACCCATATGATTATCTAAGCACCGTTACGATAAAATACTGACTAGAATGCTGTTGGTGTGATGTGACACAAGGATTCGCAAGGCTGTAGCTACTATTCTGGCTTTGTCTCAGAGGCACTAGCTGTTGGCAGATGAGAAATCATAATGTTGATGTATTCACCAAACCTTCACTGATGTAGGGTGGCTAGAATGGGGAGGTGTGAAAACAAGGCCGCTCCAAGCTGGCACCCCTTCGTGATCTCCCAGCAGTGGCACTGTAGTCAGACGCGCTGCCAGCTTGCTTGGTGCGCCAGTAATACACTCGTGCATCGTCGTCGGCAAGGTTTTTTTTTTCGAGGAGGGGGGGGGGGGGCATGCTGCATGGTGGCTGGGGGAGGGTGGAAGCGCTCGTGCAAAGCCCGGTTGCCGCGTGTGGCTTGAGGGCGAAGGGGGAGGGTAAGCATGTGCCCCCTATACTACACTGCTCCTCCCCCTCTGCTGAAGCCCAAACCCTCGCATCGGTTAGTGCTTGATTTTTACCGCTGAAAGAGCTTTACCAGTGTGATAAACAAGTTTATGAGTTCTTAAGGCACTTGTGCCGAACTGAAGAATAATTAACTGTATAATTGCGAACCTTTTAGTGGTTAGGTAGTCAGGTAGCCAGACATAAATAGAGCATCTATCAGTGCGGGCTTCTTTTTGGTGTGTGCATACTGAACTGTCGGAAAAACAGTGCTGGTCTTGTCGCTTTGATGTCCCATGCTAGCACTATTTTGCTGAAAAATCGGACATAACTCAGCTGCCCATAGTGCAACCATTCTTTAATGAAGTGTTGTTTCAAATGAGCCTCTCTTTACATGTTAGGTGTAGGCAAAATGATCTTCATGTTCATAATATTTGCCCACATAATTACAGTAAAAAAGAAAGATTCTTCAAGCGGGACATCATGATCTCAAAAGATTTGTAGCATTCTAGCATTATCTCATGATAAAATTTGATAAACTGTATTGTCTCGTACTATTAATTTTACCTTGATAGTGTGAGTAGCTTTGTCCTTGCATTTTAATTAATAAAGGCTGAACTTGCATTACGCTTGAGATCGTGCCGTCACAGAGCCAGTGTGCATGTTCTCAAATTTGTATAGGAATTGAGGTCGCAGTTACTTTCATGGCATCAACCAAGTTCAGTTAACACAGTATTATGATAAAGTACACTGGTCAGTGTTCGTTTCACTTATGCTTGAGCTAAATTCCTATCAAATAAAAACGACCACTTGATCGTGACGTAAACAAATTTGACTACAGATTTTGCCAATTGCTTACACATTTAACGCAGCCAATATCTGCAACACGCTGCTTGCAGGGCTACCACAAGCTGCCAACTATCTTTGAATGCAGGTGCAATGTGCGAAAAACTTGTGTCAGCCTGCTTTACATTATCTACGTATGAAGTTATATAGTCACTCTGGTGTGTACAACAGCCTTTAATTAGTATCTACTTTTTTAGTTACCTAACTACATAGCTGTTTTGCAATGCTTTACTATATGGGTACGATACATGAATTCGTGTTAATTGTGCATGCAATACACAAGTTGAGCATCGCTCCGTTATATAGTACTCAATTAAAATATAATGAAGTAAAACCGAAAAAGAAAACGGAACATTCGGATGAATGCACTTATCAAAGCAATCGTTCGGTTTTTTTTTTAGATCTACAAGGCATTTTTAGTAATTTAGCTCCTGGTGTTTGTCATATATACGTGGAAAAGCTTTTGCAGCACTTGTTCAGGCTCACTACATTTAACTTGAGCCAAAATGTTTGTTTTATTTAGATGGCCGAATTTTACTGTATAAATTTATCCCCGTTATACTGGGTACGAGCCGGGGTACTTCCATATACATTTTTTTCCTTTTTGGCCCCACAATAAGAAAAACTTATGGCTGTACCGGCGCACAGAAAAGTGACACCTTTGCCGTGCATGTTCCTTACCCCAAATCGCAGTGCCTGACACGAACCACGCTGCCTGAGTTTTCTTCATTTCGTAGGCACCATTGCTCTCAGCGCACACTAACACAAAGTACTCCTAAAACTGCGTGGAACGCCGATGAGGCTGACAAGCTCCTGTTGCAGTGGTCTACACTACTGTCTCCCCTATGTTTGCTCGCAGCGCCTTTGACTGTCGCGGCATGTTCTGGCCTCGCGGAGAGATCCCGCAAGGCGACACCTCTGGGCAAGGGAAACACGGCTTGCTTTTCACATGTCCCCATTCTAGCCACCCTATCTGCGGGTTCATATCATAACGGTATTACTTTAAGCGAACATTGAATGCTTCAGAAAGAGGTCAAGAGGGAGAGAGATAGAAGTGGTTCAAAAGGCTACGGGTGACACATAATTCCCGTTGCATAACAAAATTATTTTCTGACAGCTCCAAAGTATTTGTGCAGTGATGGCTAACATGCATCTTGTCCGAGGTTCGTCAGCGTCAGTCAAAGTCTTTGGCAGGGTGAAAATATCCATTTTATGTGTCGTACTTGTGGTAGAAAAACTCCTTAAAAAAAAAAACAGGATTAGAGCAGCTACTGCCATAAAGCTGTTTCTGAAATTGCTGTTTACTTCCCATCTAATGCCTTGTATTGAAAAGTTATTGTAGGGAAGTTTTTAATTAGCTGCGTGGACATTACAAATTTATTGTGTCAGTGATGTCTTTCATACATAATGTTGCTACTGCTACAAGGAGCAGCCTGTTACAGTGAGGCCTAATTAGTATTTCATATTTGCCAAATTGCATAACTCTCACAATAGGCTACTCTGGCTACTCTGTTTTCACAAATGCTCTATATATTAATGCTGGTGTTCTTTCCATTCACATCTCACTTAACATTCTTATATGAAGCTTGTAAATTATAGTTTGTAGGCAGCACATTGAACTGCTTGACACACACTCTAGATGCTTTATGTTCAATTTGAGAAATCATTAAACAGGCACTGTCACTGGATCCAATGTTTCAACAAGAGGAAGTGTCTCTATCAAGGCAGCAGTTAGTTACTGCCTCGAGCCAAGTATACTTGTCGAAAAGTTGTCTCCAGCAACATTTCTTGTTCAACAATTTCTCATCGCTTCTAGCTTCTATTTTTCCTGGAATGTCGGCCTTGTTTGGATCATGCTTAAATACATAGTTATAATAAGCTTTTTTTTTTTTTAAATCTTTGTTGGGCTTCTTGTGTGCAGTCATTTGCCCACTCGCTGAGCCTGGAACCCACGGACGGGGCGCTCTTCCTGAACGGCCTGTACTATGATGTAGAGGTCATTGACCTCTTTACCCTGCTTCAAAGCCTCAAGCAGGAAACCCGTTTGCTTGAGGGCCTGCACAACATCGGCATCCCTGTGAGTAACTGGCGCACCACCTTCATAGTTGCCGGACAATGAGCTAGTTAGTCAAAAATAATCAGCTTTCTTTGCACGAACTACTGCAAGTACTGGTGATTGCATCCGTGTGTTTTTTAAGAAAAACCGGACAATGCGCTAGTTGGTCAAAAATAATCAACTTTCTTTGCACGAACTACTGCAAGTACTGGTGATTGCATCCGTGTGTTTTATGTCTGTTTTTCTTCATGTTGTCCAATAATTTTTGTAGTTTGCACAAAGTAGTTTGGGTGTTTTGTCACTCCATGTTTCTGCTTATCCTCTTGTAATGCGGCAAGTGCAACAAACGACCATAACAGGACAAACTAGGCAAGAATGGCTGTCGCCCTCTGGTGGACTGGTTGTCTGGAATGTCTCTTCGTGACTGTTGCAACACATTGCAAGGGAGACAAGCACTAGTTAGCTCAGTTTGTTTTACTCAGAGTATTTTTATAGCAGCTTCGAACAAACAGTAGCTAAACAAATAACTACAAGTAGAGTTTAAAACTAAGTAACAGATGCCAGAAAGTGGCACTCATTATGCTCCTGATATAGGGTCAAGCTGACTGGAGGCACAAAACGAGCTGTTGAAAATTTTAGGTTATGGCTCTATTCTAGAAGCGGGTGTGACATGCCAGAATTTAGAAAATACCTACTACCAACTAGGGTTTCTACATCAGGTGAAAGGTAGGAAGCTGTCTATTTGCAGAAAGAGCTCATTCCAAGCTTGGTGAAAGTGGACCTCGTGAACAACAAACAGGAATATGGAGTTGACATTAGAGACTCTGCTGTTCTGGTGAGTATGCTTTCTAGTTATTGTCACACACCGTAGTGAATGTCAGTGAATGTCTTATGTATCAAGTTACTACTTGATACCCAATAAACAGGCCTGATAACGTGAGCTTATTTAGTTTGGTCATTTTGCTTCTTAGATTTGATAACTGGTCAGGTTTAATTTGGTTGCATAAGACTCTGGCTAGTGCACTTTCTGCCTGTTAAAATATAATATAAAAATGCCCTATTGTAAGGAATAATGTCTTTTTTTTTTTTTGGGCTGAGCCTTTATCTCATTTCATTTAGCACAGGACAATTTGCACACTTCACGAGCGTTGGTAAATATGTGTACAGTGATTGTTCTAGGCATCACATACCATATTTACACGATTATAAGTGAACTAGAATGTAGGTCGACCTCTGCAAATGTCACGGCATATAAGAAAAAGAGAGAGAGAAGCACGAGCACATTTTATTAAAAAAAAAAAATCTTTTCTGCACATCATGAAGCCACCAATGTGTGAAGGCAGCTTCACGGCATACTTAAAAGCTGTGCAGAAAAGCTAGCTTTGCAGAAATACGCAGAGATCATTTTCAGAGACTTCACAACAGAAACTCGCTTTCGATTCTAAATCGATCCCCCCCCCACCCAACTTCGGATTCCAAATTAAGACAAAATTTGTCGACCTAAATCGCTTAAATACGGTATCAATTGTATATACTAGTACTGACCTCTTTTGCTATCTATGCATGTCTCATCTTCGTCTTTTCATTGGTCCTGGTACCATTGTTAGTGCTAATTATCTGGTGCTCGAGTGCCTTGCGCAGTCTACAATTAAAGTTCTAGTACTTGTCGTGGAGTTGCTTGTTGTTCTCTATGGTAGCTTGGCAACATAGCCAGTGTCACTGATACAACATGAGCAGTGTCACTACATAAGTAGTGACAACTTTACTTTATGGTACCACTTGCTTTTAAAAGTTCTTTTTTCTGACTTTCTAGTACATCAACGACATTGAGACTGACTCCGCGTACCGTACCTGGCCAAGCAGCGTCCAGGATATGCTACGACCAACCTACCCTGGCATGCTGAGGCATGTGCGCAAGAACATGTACAACCTGGTAAGTACGGCTACTGTCAGCACAATTGTGGCCTGCTCGTTGGCTCTGTTTTCGCTGCAGCTTGTGCAGGTTAACTGTAATATGTTGACAGAGTTTACGACATAGGGAGTTGTTTTCTCCGACTGCGTGAGCTGTGATTCACATACTCAATTCATTGTCAATAAGTTAAACGCACTGTACTTGTAATCTGTAGTCACAGGTACTGGATCGCAATTATGACGAGACTGTGGCTTGAGTGTTGCTCATTTTTATACATATTTCATATGCTTTTGGTTTCCTGTCTGGCTGATCCTTATTGCTACAAACGTACAAAATAATGTGCATACATAACAAAATCATTTTTCTCTATATACTAAGTGATCTGCCTTCATAATAATGAGTTAGCATAGAAAGGAAAAAGATGTGTATGGCTAGTATAAAAAGGTGCGTCCTTCCTTCAACTCTGAGACTGGAAACACTTGATCAAACGATGAAAAGTTGGTCCCATGGAGACATGTTGGCACCAGCTGGGGTGGGGCCTTCAGTGGACGTCTAATTGGTCAAGTCAACAAAAGTCAACTTCATTTCATAGTACAAGCATTAGTTCATCCTGTAGATAAGGCTGCTTGATTCTCAATAACAGTAGCATCTTCAAATTGTTGCTTAAGTTTTATGTGATTTGAAGCAGCAAGGTCACCTTAAGTTCTTTACACTGCTAAGCCTGAAGACTTGGGTCTGACTTCCAGCCACTTTGTGGCATGGCATGCCTCATATTCATGTATCGGTTCTGGCATAGAAAACCCCCAAATTCACATTGTTTTCCGGTGTATAAGTTGCACCTTTGTATAAGACATACCTGCTACTTTTTACATCTTTCCCTGGGAAAAATTATATATAAGTCGCACCTATTTAAAACCCAGTCAACATGATAATACACCATAATACACGCCGAGTTTATTCATAGCGAATTGTGTAGTTTCACACAGCACTGAATGTCTGTAAGCAGCAGTATTGTAAATAACGCAGTCCTAAGGAGCAGCAAACCAATATTTATTGCACTTCACTATGAGCCAGAACCTTTGGTGTGCTGCCACAAGGTTTCACACATTGTTAGGCAAAATCACCAGGTTGCCGTTGTCAGCCTCGGAGTAACTCTTCCTCGCAGCATTGTAAGCACCTTGAAGCACATTGCTGGCATCGCCCCTGAGACAATGAGTGGCTCGGCGGAAGCACGTAACTTACCAGTGAACCGATTGCATAACAAGATTAAATGTATTTTTACAAATGTTGTCATGCGCAGTTTATCGTACTTGCGGGACGTATTGGTTGCTCAAGATCACATGACATTTTGCACATATATGTACTTTTTTATAAGTTGGAGCACGAATTCATCTGATAGAGAAGGCTGCTCAATTCTGAATAACAGTAGCATCTTGAAATTGTTGCTTTAGTTTTCTACGATGTGAAGCAGCAAGATCACTAAATGTTCTTTACACCCGTGAAAATCTCAGAAAAAAAGTGCGACTTATACACCATAAAATATGGTAAATTTTTTCTGTGTCATTTCTGTGTCATGCCCAATTTTCATTGGGCACGTTTGTGTTAAAGTGAGATTGCATTCATTTTAATGATGGCGTGCATTTCCTGTTATTACCAGGTGGTTATAGCCGATCCTTCCAAGGAAGACGTCAAAGATATCCTTAAGCTGGCAGAGTCATTCTACATTCATCGGGCTCCTCTGAGGTACCTGCTTGACTTTGTGCTTGTAATGTTTACGTGCAGTGTTAACCCTTTTGCTACTGAAGACGAGCTGGGCTCGTCGCTACTGAAGAAGAGCTGGGCTCGTCCACCATACAGCAAGCATGTGGGGGTGTCACAGTCAAGCTACCCCGATTCGCAGTGCTGTATTCTTATCGGTTTTAACAGATAGCGCAGAAAAACATTTGAAAACGTGCTCAAAGCATGCATTTTGGTCAAAAAAAGACTTGGTTGGTGTAGCTGGTATCAGAAAATGGTGTCCTCTGTGCATGAGCTCAGCTTCTTTCATCTCCTTTAGGGGAGGGGGGCGGAAACATTCATCATTTGTCAATGCTTCATTAAATGAAGAATTTTAGTTCTTTTGCTAGTGTGGCAGTGACTAATCATAGCAGCACAGTTCCTCTAAATCTTTGTATTTGGACGACGACCTTGTATCAACTTATCAGCAGTGGATGCCTTAGATGTAAGTTAACCTTTACCGGCTCGTCCAAGGTTTGTTTTCACTTGCTCACTTCTCTATGCTTTATTTTTCAAGTTTCAAAGAGGCATTTTCTGCACTGAAGAGTGGGAAGGTTTGGGCACTTTTGGAGGTACACTGCAGTGAAGCCAATCTTATGCACTTGCGAAGGTAGCATCTTTCAATGTTCCTTTTTTTTTTTTTTTGCTGTGTCAAGACATGTAGAATCAAACAGGCGGATAAAAAGATCTGCATTTTTTTTTACCTGTTTCGGTTGAAAAAATTGGTAGAGAAAGGTTAAAGGAGCCCTGCAGCACCTTCTTAGGTTATTGTCAAATTGCTTTGCCGACTGTTGCTTCACAGATCTACTGCTGTGAAAATTTTTCAAATTGATTGAGTAGAGAGGGAGTGATCGCATTAGCATTTTTTCCATTCATTGCTAGAACACTGGATTTTACACGGAGCAGGGGGGACATGATGACGAAATCGTGCACTGCCAAAAACTTATGTCACCACATGTCGTGGACTGCCCAAAACTTATGTCACCACATGTTTTGGCCTTTGAACATTCTCTTCTTTTTTCTTCAAACATGACTGTTGCTTCTTGTTTAAAGGTGCTCTGTGCAGTCACTGGCAGTGCCCTGTAGGCAGCATCAGTAGCTGCACATTTGTGGCACATGGCCTCTAAGGTATTCTCCTGTCACGCGTTTCATGAAATTGGCCTACAAATGTTGATCCCACTTACTGTACAGTTGGTTGGTTGAGACAATGGTTAGGAGAGAGCAAGCAATTCTCTGCTATTTTTGACATGTATGTTCCCTGCTGCATGCAGTGTAATGAAATATTATTTGGCACACATGGGGTCATAAATGCCTTGACAAGTATGGAAACGTTTTCTGACGATGTTTAGAATGTGTTGCAGGGATGTTTTAATGTGTCAGCCATTGGTTTGTTCGTTGGTTGGTCAACATGCTTATTTCTCTTGAGATACGACCGTACCTTGGTGTTAATGTTATGGACAAAATGCAAAAGATCGGGTTGAGATTGGGTGTATTCTTAATCCATGAGGTGACATTTCAGCTTCTGATGATATGTCAGCTCACTCGTGATGATATGGCGCAGGGTTTTAGCAGTAGGCGAGGCAAAGATACAAACTTGAACTGCCCAGGACGGGCTTTGTAAATCAGCTGGCATTACTACACCAGTCCTTACTTGCATGTTTATGTTATAAAGCCGTACAGATAGCTGATGCTTTCAGGGACAAACATCAGGTAGACAAGTGAGTAGCAGCACATTTCATCAATATTTTTCAGGCACCAACTGAGCAGACATGGTCGGGCAGCATGAGCCTCCTAGTAGTTTAGTTGACGGTAGCGCAGAAAAAAAAAGCACACTCTATACATGTGCAAATATCTAAGCCTTTCAAATATTCGAGCTAAATTTGGCACGAATTTGAATTATTTGAAAATTCGAAGTATATTCGAAATGAACAAATGGTGATATAACTCCCCCTTGTGAAGGTGGTTTCACTGCAGGAGAAGGGTGTCGTACAGTGAAAACATCTTTCAAGAGAAAATTTGCACTGTTTTAAAGTCTCGCTGCAAGGTTAAATGAGCATACTCTTATCCTGGAATTGATTAATAACTTTTTAAGTTGAAAAGCTTGTTACATTGGGTTATATGCTCTAAGTATGACAAAGTTTTGAATTTTAACTTATTTTACCAGTTGTTACTTGCATCCTGCAAAAATTCAAATTCTGCTGCTATTTAAAGTTTCTTCCACTTCTTTGAACTAAAGAGTATGACATTCGCAAATTCCTTGTCACAACTAAAAATATATATATATTGTGCAGTTGAGTTGAGTCTTGACAAATATGCTCATTTTTCTGTACTATATGTTTTTTGAACTGCTTCGAACCTCAATATTTACCATTCACACAAGCCTAGCACACTCGACACAACGCAGTGCTGTGTTGTGCCGAGTGTCACTTTTTCCTCTTGGGCCAGCCTTTAGCCTGCTTTATTCGTCAGGTGGAATGCAATACCAACATTCCCACATTGCTATGTTCGTCACTTTCAGGCAGGCCAGGCTGTGCAACGTGGATGGGCTTGTGACCCATGTCATCATGTCGGTAGCATTTGCGCCTTGCTTAATGCTGTGATCATATATCGTAAGGCTGGTAACACGCCAGAGCCCTGTTCTTTTGTCTCGAGGGCCTACAGCGCATGTTGCAAAAATTTTGCCTTGGCTCACTTCTCTGCTGTCTCATTTTTCAGGATAGGCCTGGTGTTTGCCGTGAACCCCGACATGTCCGTGACTGGAAACGAGGATGCAGGCGTGGCCATGCTGAATGCCTTCAACTTTATTAGTCAGAACACTGTGCCATATGACGGACTGTCTTTCATTACTGACGTAAGATTTCAGCTCAATTAAATTTTATTTTTTTATTTTACAATACAACTGGAGAGTTGGCGGGAAAAAAAGCTGTCCCGGGGCGGCTTTTTTATCTTTTGTTGTTATTTCAGCCTCTGAATTCTTTTTTTTTTACGCTTTCTAAACTAACATGATGTTGTTGCAAGCTTTTGAAAGGTGGTAAGCCTCGCTAGCAAGCCCTGGCTTTTCTAACCAGCTTCTGCATCAATGGTTTACAATAACCCAACATTTCGAGGGTGAGCTAACAATAACAGCTTGCCACCAGTCACACCAGCAGGCTAGGATTGACCAACTCTACTTTGCCAGAGTCTGTGACCGGAGTTGTAGTTTGGAGCCAAGTGAGAAAACTGTCTTTTCGCCTTTTATGCTGTATTTTCAAAGCGGGTGAAAAAGGGTGGCATGCAGAGGCAAGTGTGGCAGCCACAATTTTTCGGTGTTGTTGAGGTGTGATAGTGACAGTGTTAACAATGCAGAAAATATACATGGCCATTATGACCAAACATGCCAGCATGTTCTTAGCTTACGCATTCTGTTTTGAAGCTCTGGAGGTGACAGTCATGTTTCCATAGGGCTTCCCCACTAACACGTAGTGGTGTGGTGCGTTCACAAAAAAAAAAAAAAACAACAACCTGAGAATAGAGAAAGCAGAGGCAGAAAGTCTGTGATTGGTGATTTGTAGCTTTTCTTGTAACGTGCAGATGTTCCCACGGCAAATTTGTCCACAGTCTCATCTTTCTGATATTGCGCCATCGATCAGTCTAAAAAATTAAGTTACATACTGCTGCTTAAAGTGGAAAAATTTAACTTGCCATTATGCAGTGGCTCTCTGAAGCAAGAGGCCGTGCTTTGGAAGTCCAAGTCATTAATTGCACCCTAAAAACATGGAAAAATAGGGCCAATTTCTTATTTCACAACGAAATGCTCGCGTCAACTAAATTTTGCATGACTCCTTTTATGTTCATTGGCAGGTAGCAAAATTATTGTGCTCCGCAGCATAGGCTAATATAGCTCTTAGTGAGTTCGTAGTGATTCAAGATTGTAATTTTACCCAGGTGTATGCGGTAACCAAAAGTGGGCCCATTACAGCTGAGACGGTTATCGCTCAGTTCAAGCTCAAGTTTCCCGGAGAAGACCTGGAGTTGATTTTTGGGGAAGACTCGGACTACGACACTGGACGCAAGGTGTGATTGTGAACCCATCTTCACATATTTTGCTTTGCTGTCACAAGTTTCATATTCTTTTCACTCACCTGCATTTCAGCTAGCTTGGGAGTTTATCAACAAGACTGGTATCACTGGAACACCACAGGCACTCTTGAATGGTGTATTGTTGAAGCCGAGTCATGTAAGTGCATACCCATAATGCGACAAAATTGTCATTGTCAGTGTGTAATAAAATATGTAATATGTCGTCATAAGTGCGTAAGAAAATGTGTGATATGCTGCTGCTGTGATCATATGAAGCCAAAAAGAGACATAGGTGGGAATTTTTTTTCTTTGTTAATTATGCTTTGTTTCTTTCTCGTTGCAGTGTACAAGCATACATATGAGCACATTTTTATGTTTCATTACATCATAAAATGGTTGTGCAACTGCAGTATATTGTTTCTGATGGGCGCAGGGTAACGGTAGACATTGGACAAAGAAAAATGACAGAGACAAGTGCTGTGGTAATGAGACAGCACTTGCCTATGTCAAGCATTTGTTGACTGTTGCTCTACACTCATATTCATGAAATACCAACTAACCTGGTCCTACATCATGGCACATAGAGCCAGTAGTCCATCTTTAACCTCAGTTTTCTCTGATTTATAGACAGTGCAGAACAGTCCAGAATAGTTCAAAATAATTCTGTGTTTTTGAAGGCTCTTCATTGTGTTCAGAGTTGCTGTTTGTAAAGTTAATACAGTGAAATCTCGATACAATGAATCTCAAGGGACTGCTACAAATTATTCGCTATTTTGAAAAATTGTCATAGTGTGAAAGTGCTGAAAATTTGTGAAAAAGTTGTAAACGCAAACTCGTCAGTCACTTACCTGTGGTTTTTATACATTTGCAATCGCATTATGCTCTAATCAGCGGGGAAAAACAAGCAAACACAAAATATTAAAAAACCGGTGCGTGTTTATTTCAGAAAGAACGTGATCTATCCTAATGTCGGCAGCTCAAATGCTGAAAGACGAACTCTTAAGCGTTGCTCATCCTTCTTATGCACTGCGACGCGTCGGCGTTAATTGCCGATTTTTCATGTTGTTTTGTGCAAGCCGTTTCATCGTCATTGTTGTTCTCTTCGCCGTTTTCTTATCACAACAAATTGTATGGGTCTTATCGGTCATCAGCTAAGCTCACCTACATGCTACGTCATTGCACTGTGCATAGTGTTGGAACGTTAGTGAAGCATGCACGGGTAATCATTGGCGACTTCATGCCATAGCTCACTCGGGTAACATTTTTCAGTCTGTTGTAGCATTCCTTTCATGCTGCTTTCGGAGCTCATCTTAAAGGTTCAACCATCAACCAAAAGGCTAGAAAACAGCCATTAACAAGCACGCAGGTAAAGCTGCCTGACGAAAATGAAGTCAACGAGGCGAAGCTTGACGCGAAAAACAAGTACTAGCTGGAATGATTATGCCGAAAGGGCGATCGCACATTTGAATAGGGCGAACAGATAGAGAGATGCGCGGGCATTCTGATGATGATGGTAGTGGCAGGTATGGAGCTGGGCATTATTTTCTCAGCCGTGGGTAACTTTTTTTTTTTTTTTTTTTGAAATTGCTATTTGTAGTATTGAAGTACTGCATATATATAAGAAGCATAAAATTCGATATGTCATTCTAAAACATTTGGTATACTGAAATTCGTAGTAGTGAAATATTTTTACATTAAACCAATGGACATTTGGACATCTTTTTTCGTGCAGCTACGGACTGGAACGGCCTTTCTAACGAAATCACCGCCATAACCTGTCCTACCACCTTTTTGAACACCGTAACAAATTACCTTGCATTGTAAAAAAAAAAAAATGGCTTTCACGTTTTCATATATGTACCCACCCCTTATGTAATACCCCTTCAATGGGGTCTTTAAGGTAATAAAATGAAATGAAATGAAATGAATTTGTGGGGGATTTTCAAAAAAGTGGTTAATCTGAGGTTTCTATAATGACATTTTACTGTATATGCTTTCTGAGCAGTGCTTCACTGTAATGTAACATCACCTTCATCCTTTTCTCTCTTTCTCTTTTGTGTGTGTGTGTGTGTGACACAACTTTCTTTCAACTTGCAGTTGAATGCAGACATGTTTGAGGAAGGTGTCCTGACTGAGATTATGAAGCAGACACCAATGATCCAAAAGAGCATCTATAAGGTAAGTTTTATTCTCATTTATTAAGTTACAGTACACTGCTGTTTTAAATTAAAGATTAAGCGTGCCTATTAAGTTAGTTTGCACAGCTTTGTTCATCCAAAGCATAACTGTAATCTGGCTAATACACCATTGGCTTGTGCAAATAGGGAATTTTTGGTTTGAAGTGAATTTGAAGTGAATGGTGATTTTGGTTGAATAATTTCGAATAGAATTAAAATAGTGTATATATATATATTGCATATTGCGAGGAGAAACGGGTGTGCTTATTGTGACTTAACTAGCTTGAACAATATTTAAAAAATAATTGAAACAAGGCCTGTGAAAATTTCATTTTTCTGCTTCAAAGAAAGTGTAAACAACTTTGAATAGTAGCAGGATTTAACCTTTAGTGAAATGCAAGTGATAGCCTTTAAAGTATGTTACTTTTTAAAATTTGAAATTCTGAAAGCATGTAAGTCCGTATAAAAAGCTTCTGAACTGAAAAATTGAATCGATTTGAGCTAATATTCCCATTTAACCTAGAAGTCAGGCTTTGCGACACTGCGGATTTCACGTAAATATGTGTTTTCACAGCTTTGAATTATGTTACTGCAGTGAAGCCACTTTTACAAAAGAGTTACATTTAATAAATGTTTAAATAGGTGCTTTTTCGGCTTAGCATTACTTTGCTGCAGTGAAACCACCTTTACCAAGTGCCACACGCAGATTTATATGGATTTGCAAGGTCTCTTAAAAAAGTATCCGAACTTATTATTATTTTTTTCCAAACAACTGATGCATTTAAAACAAGCGCGCTTGCATCTGCTGACCTTGAACCTTGATGTGCATGCGTGAATTTTTTTCCCGCTTGCCAATAGCGTCAGCCACTGGGACACAGCATTTGATAGGGGTAGTTCGCAGCGCTCTCGTCTAGGCACGTGCGAATAGTGAATTTTAGGGTCGAAGCGAAGAGTGATTTTTGTCGAATTCGAATTGTATATACATCGCCTTTTTTTAAAGAGTAAGGGGCATATTTGTCATGATCAAAGTAACCTGCACAATATATATATATTTTTTTATTGAGACAAGGCCTGTGCAAAGGCAATTTTTTTGCTCAAAGGAAGTGGCAACAACTTTGAATAGTTGCAGGATTTGACTTACGGTACAGTACTAGTGATAGCCAGTAAAATATGCTGGATTTTAAAATTTGCTATACTTAGAGCACGTAAGTCAGTGTAACAAACTTTTGAACTGAAAAAACAAAACAAAAAGAAACGGAAATATTTAAGTGGGCTTTGCTGCAGTGTGGATTTCTCCAGATTTTGTGTTTTGACTGCTTAGCACCACTTTACTGAAGAGAAACCGCAGTTACATGCGCCAATACTAATAATAATAATGGATAGATGTTTTCACGGCTTAGCACTTTTACTGCAGTGAAAGCACTTTTACAGAGCATTAACTGCGGATTATTATGCACCTATTCGTTCTTTTCGAATAATTAAAGATATTCAATAATTTAAGTTTGATTCAAAGCAAATTTTTATACAGCAGTATTCGTTCAAATATTCAAAGCATTCGAACATTCGCACCAGTGTACTCTCGTCGATTTTTCATTGCGAGAAAAATGATGGAGTGACTAGAGCAGCGCTACTGGGTCAAATTTTGCCATAAACTGAGCGACAGCCTAATGGAAACCATTGGGAAGATTAAGATGGCTTTCGTTGATGACGCTATGAGTCGCACACAGATTCAAGAGTTGTAAAACCGGTTTAAAGACAGCCGCATATTGGTGGAGAGCGAGCCACGCTCCAGTCAGCCATCAACGTGCCGAAATGACCAGGTCATTGTTGAAGTGAACACTGTGCTTTAGCGGGACCGTCGTGTGACTATCCGGGAAATTGCAGAAGAGCTGGGCATCAGCACTTTCTCTGCATATTCCATTATGACTGAAGATTCGGCCATGAAGAGAGTTGCAGCATAATTTATACCAAAACTGCTGACAGTAGAGCAAAAGCAACTTCGTGTTGAAGTCTGCTGGATTTTCTGGATTCTACAAGCATGCTGGATTTTACAAGCAGTCACGCTAACTTCATGACCATTATCACTGGTGACGAGTCTTGGTTGTATGGGTACAACCCGGAAACCAAATCCCTGTTATCACAGTGGAAGCATTGCACGTCACTAAGACCAAAGAAGGCTCTCCGAGAGCGCAGCACTGTCAGAGTGATGCTGAGTGCTTTCTTTTACTATCCCAGTGTGGTACACCACAGGGTGGAACAATCACCAATGAGTACTTAAGGGATGTCCTTCGTCACCTTCATGATGCTGTGTGGCACAAGCGACCTGAGTCGTGGTCTACAGGAAACTGGCGCATCCATTACGACAATGCTCCTGCACATTCCTAGCACTCTTTTCAAAATTTTTTGGCGAAATGTCAGACTCCTGCAGTTCAGCAGGCTCCTAAGTCTCCTGATATGGCCTCTGCAACTTCCAGCTGTTTCCCAAACTTAAGAGGACATTGAAAGGAGAACGATTTCAGACAAGAGAGGACATTATGGCTGCAAGGACAGCTGAGCTAAGCTCCATTCCGAAAGAGGCCTTCTCAGAATGCTTCCAACAATTTAAGTACCGCTGAAAGAAGTGTATGAAGTCCCAAGAGGGCTACATTAAGGGTTATTAGGTTTCCAACACTATAATTACGCCAGCTTTTTTTTTCTTACACCTAAAGTCGGATGCTTTTCTGACAGACCTCGTATTTCGTTCGTTTGGAATAATTCGAAATTTTCAACGATTTAAATTCATTTTGAAGTGAATTTGGATACTGCATTATTCGTTCAAATATTCTAAGCATTCAAATATTTGCACAACTTGTGCTGAACAGTTGAACTCACTTATAGAAATAATCAGCTGGAAAGTCATACTGTTAGTCTGACAATTGCTGTAATTGTTGATAAATATAACAGCACTAAGGAGGGTGAAGACAGAGAACGAGCATTTATTTAGAAGTTGAAGTTGCAAAGGAGAGCGTGCCTGCTTGTTTGCAATCCGACTTCTACCTCCTTATTAATTGTCAAGTTTCTGTGCTCTAATGATGTTATGATTGTAAGAAATGAGAAATAGCCCCAGAGTAGTGAAGCTATTTATTAGCCTTATTTTTGTTCTCAGACTATCACAGTTGGCAATCATTTAATTAAAACTGAACCTGGCTCCAGTGTGGTTGCGCTGCCTGACAAATGAAATCTATGTGCACAGGGAGAGTTGATTGATTCAAAGAACGTGCTGGATTTCCTGATGGAACAGCCCAACATCATGCCTCGGCTGAACCAGCGAATCCTTGCTCCGGGCACCAACTTTGTGGATCTCACTGGGCGTGTTGGTCAGTTCAGGCTTTGGTTTAATGCATCTCTTCGTGGTATTATGTGTTTGCCTTACTTTATTTACTGTATGACACTCAGGTATGTGCTATGTTTGCTCAAAAATGACATGCTATGACGTCATTTTTTCCTTCGTACAATTTTTGGTTAATTGGTATTGCACCGCTGCACACCTAGACTAACAACCTGGCCTTGTTTTTGCGCAGAACACCCATGTCTTCTGTATGTCAAATGTATACTATATACATGTAATATGTCATATACAATACTAGATTAGCGTGTCAGAAAACTCCTATCTTGAATAAACATTTGTCTTAACGGTAGCTTGTCCATACATACTATATTGTTGCCTGCCTGCATGTCAACTTGTAGAAACACACACCTCCACTGTTTCATTATGACAGTGGCGATAATGTTGATTGTAATGGTTGACCGTGCTGTCGTTTAAAGACAGCTTTGCTTTAATATCTCATTGTAATATTTGGGAAATCTTTAAATATCATTTGCTTGAAAAACTAAGTCCTTCAAGCTCAAGCGTTTCGATGGGGCAGTGCAAGCGACGGCGACTCAGAAAAGGAAAGAACGCAGGAGAGTGCCGTCTCATTAAAATATTAGATAGCACTCATGTCTGATAGCACTTACAGCAACATGTTTGCAAGTCAGTGAAATAATTTTTAGTGTGCTTACAAACAGGGAAAAAAGTTTGGCCGGTTTTCTACCACAACTGACTCACCCAATTTTTTATTGTTCTGGTGTTAAGGTAAGGCAAATGCAATACAGTAAAAGCTCGTTAATTCAGATTTCACGGGACCAGAAAAACTGTCCGAATTAACAGAATGCCGAAATAACGAATGAACAGGGAAAACAACATTTAAAATCAAGCTGCAGAAGCATACCTTTATTTGTTGAAGTATTTTGTAATTGTCATCTGTGTTTTCGCGCAGATTCCGGCTGACTTCATGATTTTTCTTAACTGTTCCAAATGGCCAACAGCACGCAAGCTGTCGGGAGTGTTCAGGCAAGCGTCCTCTAATATTAACAGCGCCTCCGAGACTTCCCGTGAGGTGCGATGAGGTCGCGGCTGTATCTCCTCGCATGATTCTTCGTCGGAATCATGGTCTTCATGGGCGTCCGTGACATCAATAATAATCTCTTGATCGGTCAGGAGACCACTTGTGGCGACACCATGATCAATCGCGATGTAGTCCTGAAAGGTCACATCTGTGGGAAGGACAGCATCGAAAGTCGGGCAGTCATCGTCAGTGGACTCGGCTGACACCACCTCGATGCCATCGTCAGCTACTGCTGCATGCTCGGGCCTCACGAAACCGCTGTGCCGAAAACAGTTGGCGATGGCTTGCGGCGGAGTGTTTTTCCACACGTGGGCGATGATGTGCACTGCGCCGAGTAGGTAAGTCCACTTGATACAACTTTCCAGCTTCTGAGCATAGGATCATTCGCTCTAGCAGGTGCTTGCGGTACTTCGACTTCACGTAGTGAATGATACCCTGGTCTATCGGCTGAAGAGCAGACGAAGTGTTGGGCGGTGAAAAAACTATTTTGATGCTCTTCAGTCCGACTGTACAGTTATGGGCACTGCAGTTGTCAACAACCATAATTATCTTGCGGTCCTTCGACGTGAAGTTCCGGTCCAACTGCTGCAGCCAGCCGCGAAAAATGTCCGATGTCATCCATGCCTTCCTGTTCGCTGTGTACTCGACGGGAAGGCTTTTGACGTTCTTAAAACAACGTGGCTTAAGCGCCTTCCCGACGACAAGTAGTGGCAAGCGCTCCGTGCCAGTCATATTGGCGGCAAGAAGCACAGTTATCCTTTGCTTGCACTTCTTGCCACCAATGCACGTGTCCCCTTTGAAAGCCACCGTCTTGTCGGGCAGAGCTCTGAAAAATAGAGCAGTTTCATCTGCATTGAACACGTCACGTGGTTCATATGCGGCGATGTGCTCCAGCAGCTTCACATTTCTCCACTCGGTGGTCACACTTTCGTCAACACTGGCCTTTTCGCCGCACACACTCCTGAAGACAAGTTCGTGTCTCTCTCGAAACCTCGCAAACCACCCTTCTGACGCTTTGAACGATTCAATGTTCATCATTGCAGCGTATTTCTCACCTTGCGCCATGATGAGAGGTCCGCTCAAAGGCAGATGTGCGTTGCGACAGTCAGTAATCCACCGAAGCAAAGCTTCTTCGAGCTGGGGATGAGCTGCAGTTCGCAACCGCTTTCTAGAGGCATGAAACTTCTCGCTTTCGAAGGCTTGTCGAATCTGTTGTTAATTTTTCACGTACGTTCCCAACGTGCTCCGCTTCACATTATACTTGGTCATAACCTGCTGTCGCGATTCGCCGTTCTTCAGTGCTTCCAAAATTTTCACTTTAGTTGCCAAGTTCTTCGCGTCGTAGTTCTGCCGCTTTTTCGGCGTTGCCATCACTGTAGCGCACGATGGTGGTGGCATGCAAATACGGTCACAATGGAAGAAAAAGAGAACTCCGCAAGAAGGGATGGTTCCGACACGACAACACAAGGGAAAATGGCGTCGGAGGCGCTGAGTGGAGAAGAAAGAAGACGCCGACATTCGGTGACGCTGCGATCGCCCCCACTAGTTGATGATGATGGCGATGCCACTCAAGTTTCGGTTTCACTCCAGTGGTGCCAGCGCTGCTTTATCACACTTTTGTGTAGCAGCAGTCGTCAGCATTTGTCCGAATTAAGCGGTGCGGAGCCGGATTCCGATGAAATAACGAAGGTTTGGTCCCATAGATTAACGTGCACTTTGGCCGGGAGCAATAGAGCCGTCCGAATTAACAGGTGTTGAATTAACGAGCTTTTACTGTACCATCACTCTGGAGCAACCGTGCTGTGCAAGGCAACATTTGTGAAACAAACTAGAAATAAAAAATAAAGGGGAAGAAAATGGTTGTTTAGTGAGTACTGAGCATCTGTTTTTCTTTTGTTGTGTTGATACTGTTATGAAAATGTCAAATTTGAGTTCAATAAAATTAAGAATAAGCATTCACAGAATTTTTCTACTAAATTCATATGTGTCACACGGTGGGCTGCCTGATTAATTTTACTTCTATCTGTTTCAACAGCAACTAGTACAGGAATGGTTAGTTGTTTTGCAAGCTGTGCTGGAACAATGCAGTATGCTTGGAAGCATACTGCATTGAAGGAAGCAGGATATTGTACACATTTCTGTTAGTGTGCACTTTTGTGTGCTCTTTTGTGTGCATGGCTGTTTATTAATGGCAGTGGCATGCTTACTGAGGGAAAAAAAAATTAAACTCATATAATTCCTTGGTAAATAGTGTTTATGTCTTCTCTACATTATGCTTCTGGAGTGTCAAGGTATATTTTCGTTTTATGTTCTTTCAGTTGTAGGGCTGACTCCCGACGACTTTGCATCGCTCTCTCCTCCTGACATGGGCGCCACATTTGCATCACAGGTTCTTTACGTACTCCCTAAAGGTGAGTCCCCTTTCCAGGTAACCCACCAGCTGCTTCCATTTAAATGCCAAGAGCTGTGGTTTACTTCCTTACTAGTTTGGTAAAGTTCTATCTTCTCTCGTAACAAGTTGCATGAATTTCATCAAAATAACCGGTTTCTGTCTCCCATGGAAAGTGCCTTTTGAAAATTTATATTTTCATTATAAATAATCTAGAGATGACCATGGACCATTACTCACATACTGTATAGTTCCTCTGCGCAAGGCTTACGCGCACAAGAATGGCACATTGCTTGTCTCTGTTTTTAAGCATTCAGATTCTGGGTAAGAAGGGTGATACTTTTGTGCCCTAGTTGATATATGCTATAGGATATGTGCATTAGTGACTGAGTTTTCAGAATTGTGAGAAATTGTCTTTAGAAGGGTTTTTGTAGCTTTAGTGTGCATTGTAAGATGACTGGCTTCTGATCCGTGACGTTGTGTGCAGAACTTCATTGCTTCTTTATGCCGTAGGATCTTAATGAACATCAGGTGCAGTGTCATGGTTCTCTTGTGTCTTTTTTTAGCATTCTGTTTTAAGTTGTACTCTTCTGTATTCTTCTAGAGAAACCAATCAATTGAGCAACATGCCACGATGTTTTACATTTTCAGGGCAGAATCGATCACTTGTGGCCATGCTATTCAGTGCTGCAGCGTAATTGTTATGACATGCTCTTTTTCATTTTAAAGGGGCCCTGCAACACTTTTTGAGCATGGTCAGAAAACGCTGCCGATCGGTAGTAGAGGCTCCCAACACAACTTACGAGCCAAACATTATAGCACAGCACGTGGCCTGGAATTCACAATGAATTATCAAAGTCAGCAAAAAATTGCTTTTTGTTCTTTCGAGAAGTCACGCTATATGCCTAAAAATCTCACGCCAATGACCCATCTATCAGCCATTGGCTGATTGGAACATGGCGCCTTCGTCTTGTTAAAGAAATTGCCGCGAGAGACTGCTACTTGTCCACGCATGCGCGCGCGATCACACTGAAAAAGCCACGCATTCGAATAAAAAAATAAAAAAAGTGTTCAAGGTCGCGAAGTGAGCATGAAATTTTTCTGTGGCCCTGCTATCCCTCCCTGCTTAGCTTCCAGCACTTTCGTCGCTACGAGAGAATGCAATTGCAGCATGTGACAAGCCTTTGTAACTCCACTCGCATTGGACGGATTCTTAAAATTTTTGCGGCATTGAATTCGTGAGGCTATAAGCTCTTCCAGTTAATTAATTCCATGGTTACTTGAAAAAGTCTTTCAGGGCCCCTTTAAGGGAGGACGTGGCATTGAAAAAATTTTTTTATTTGTTGACCTACAGCAATGAAATTTGGCATGCATACTCATAAGTGTCTCGAATAGGGAAATATGCAGTTTCATCTTGATAGCTTCAGTAGTTCTCAAGTTACATAATGCTACATGGTCCAATTACGTGGTCTGCTCGTGAGAAGCCTAGTACTGCAACAAAACATGCCAGGAAGCTGCGAACGGTGTTGATCTTTACTCAAAAGAAAGCTACAGGGTATGGCGCTCTCAGAATTTTTTAATAGGTTCTTTTTTTTTTTTTAGAGATCATCATGGCTGCCGACACACATTGTCAGAAACAGTGGCACGGACAAATCATCATCTAGAAAAATAACAGGGCCATAAAACAGAAATTGAAGATTGCTGTACCCCCAAGCAGTGTTCAGGGATTCAGGGAAAAAAAACAGAATCAAAATCGGTCCAGTCATTTCCGTGCTACTCTTTCCACGAGCAATGCACGATGTCCAAAACACACTTGTGAGAAAAAGCCTGTCGAAGTTTTCAACGAGCTTTTTTCAATCAACTTTTTTGTTTCTCGTTGGATATTGATGAAAATTGTCACAGACACTAAGAATGACCTCACAGTGCTTCCATAAAAATTTTGAAGCGATACCACAAATATTTTACGAGAAACAAATTATTTCTTCATTGAACAACCATGTGGAGGGGCTGAGCATAATGTCAAAAAAAAAAAAACAGTATTGAGAAAGCTGCGTTTAAAGTTTCAACTTTTCTTTACCTCTCTAAGACACCTAAAAATTGTGATCTCAGGTTTGTCTTGTGATATTTGACTTCTTTTCATGATTTACTCTTTTTCATGATTTACAAAGAACAAGTATGGATTTCAAATGAAGTTTTTTGAAGGAGTAATGTAATAGGAATGGCAGAAAAGGTTGTAATTGAATAAAACCATATACTAAAATTATTACCCATATTTTTTTGTGCTGAAGTTGTAATTAGCATAATTAAGTACTTGATTACAAATATTCACTGAACTTTTCTTTATTTGGAGAGAGGTTTATTGCATCAGAAAAATGGATCACACCACGACAGGCTATGCCTTCTTTCCAAATAACAAAGTTATGGGCAGAAGACTGGTGGCACAGGAATTTCTAGCAGTATAATTAATGACACGAAACAGGCATATAAAAATTCGTGCCCCTGATTCATACATGCTTTTTCGCCGCTCTAGCCGTGAAACGCATCATCATACAGCCGGTCGCGGAAACTCTAATCTACAGTAATTTATTAACCTCGGAACATTCATACGCGTTCGTGGCGATATCAAGCACGGCTCCAAGCACGTCTGAGTCGCATCACAAAAGCTTATTGACAGCACTCCATATGACCGTGGGGTGCGCGGCCGCGTGGACAGTGCAGCCGGTGCGTAATGCACTTGCCGGCGGCGTTCGATGACGATGCGCGAAATGTGTAACTACGATGACAAAAAAATTGCCCGCAGCTTCCCTCGGGGGAACACTGAGGAGGATGCGGAGCGTAACTCACGCTAGCCGAGGGAACTCGACCGGCAATCAACGACTGCTTGCATGTAGCACACACGACGTAGTCGGCATAGTCGGTGCCCTTTCCAAACGTATCGCAAAGAACCGACAACGCTTTGGAGTTGTTCTGAATGTTGCCGATCCGAGTTAAGTTGTTATCGAACCAAAGACGATCACACACCTTGCAGGTGTGGCCGAAGCTTCGGTCGAGGAAGTCGCGCTTGAAGCGAACGTTGGGCGTGGCATACTGCTTGGCGCGCCACGCCGCTACCTCGGCGCGCTTGCGCTCGCGGGCAGCATCGGGATCGGCCTCTCGTCGCCGACGCTTGCACTCGGCTTCCCGTTTTCGAAAGTCCGGGTCCTCTTGTCGACGCTTACGTTTCAAAGCGGCCGAATCCAGTGCTGCTGCTCGACGCTGACGTCTCTCAGCGGCTTCACGTTCTCTAAGTTGAGCATCTTCCGCTCGACGCCGACGTTTACGTTCGGCGTCGCGAGCTCTTCTCCGCGCTGCCTTGTCTTCGGACGACGACTTGGTTGCGGTTCCGCCAACACTTTGGTCGGCGCTGGTCGAAGGGACGTCGATCATTGCGGCGCTGGTCGAAGGGACGTCGATCATTGCGAAGAAGCACGCCGCCACGAATGCGCTAGCGGTCGTTCCTGCCTGCAGTCTCGCTGTCGGAGGAGTTAGGGCTAAAGACGACTTCGATGACGCGCGGCGCTTGTAGACCGCGCGCCCGCTCGTAGTAAACTGATCGCGCATCTGCTTACTGCTCATAACAAAAGCGTAATTATATCTTAAGTGATCATCAAGCCGTGAACACGTCGCGAAATAGCGATTTTCGAGAGTCACGTCCTTACGACGCACAAGCAGCAGACGACGATCTCCCGGAGCGAGCATCTGGCCAATGGCGAGGCGAGCGAGGGCAACATGGCGGCCACGGCCAATTAAGTGCCTCAAAACGACCTTCAAACATTTGCCTTTTGCTGGCTTGTTGTTAAAGGGAGGAGCCAGCTGAGGTGGGAAAGTTAAACCCGGAGGAATGCTCTTTCCGATGAGCCCAAGAAGCCGGCTCCCGGCCCAAGCATCGCGAAGTTATAATTTTTGAAATCGCCGTTTTCTCGCCATTTCCAGGAAAAATTTTGCTACCTAGGTGGGTGAAACTTGAAACGAATTTTCCGAAGCACTTCTGCGCGGTTTTCAGTGTAGATATTTTGGAACCAGGTAGAAAAAGGGTTCCAGAAACTGAAAACTTGAGTTTCAAAAAATCGATTTTTTTTGCCATTTTTCGCAATTTCAAAGCCGCGTCCCCCCTTAAGTGATTGTAAGCCTTACCACACGAATGTAAATGAGTCATTGCAGCATTTCCATTCATCCGTGACATAATTCCTCACTTCATGCAGACCGAACGCGGTACTATCCGCTGACTGCCTGGGTTGCGGGAGACTTCGACACTCCAGAGGGACGACACCTGCTGCGCAGTGCCATGGAACATCTGGTGAGCTTGCGTGCGTGTGTGTGCATGCAGTAGATAGGACCTTTAGTATTTTTGATATTTTTATTAAGGTTTGCAGGTGTGATCTGTGTCACTGATGCTTTACTTGTCAAGTTCTCAAATTCATCTGACCTGTTGCGAATTAGGACAGCCATAGTAATTGCATCTTTTCTTCTCACTGCTCTTGTCTGTTCTCTAGATTTAATAACAATTGCAGACTGACTAGCTATGTCTGCAGGGTTGAGTTGTATGTACAAATATGCAATAACTAATTGCACTTTCATGCATTGTGCATAATTTTAATTAGTTTATTTCATTGGCACTTCATTGGCACTTCATTGGCACTCTTGAAACAAGCCGAGAACATTTGTTTGTTTGCATCTGTTACTTGACGCTTGTATTCTTGTTCATCAATGTTTACGCACATCAGCATATAGTGCAAGGTAAAATGCATTATTGCCAATTTATGTAGTGATGACTGAACGTGCTTGTGTGTAAGCTATGCCGTGTGCTTTGCTGCTTGGAACGCTAAGCTTAATGTACTGTTTCTGACTGCCTCATTTTTAGCTCTGTTGCAGTTTCTAGATCAGTGAATAGAGGTTTCATTTATAGAAGGCTTTGCTCTTGAGTGATGTGTTAGATGATTTCATTTTGCCAAATGATCCCCATGTCTTCTTCTTTTTCTTCTCATGAATTTTATTTATTTATTTGCTATTTTCGAGTCTTTATCTCTCCATTTTCCTCATCCTGTGTTGGGTAGCGAACGAGAGGTTACATATATCAATGCAGCTCAATTCTTCTTATCTCTCTTGCTTAGTGTGTGGGTTTTGGTTGTTTCTTGTGTGATCTTGATTCTAGTGGGCATGAGTTTCAACATGAATCAGCAATGTTAATAATTTATGAATAGTGTTTTCATTCTCAGGCGTTCTTTATGGAAACCTAATACTAGACTGTGGCCATTTTTCAAAAAAGTATTGGCAAATTTAACCAGCAAATTCAGATATTTAATGAGGCTACAAGAGGTTTGGGTTGTCTCTAGCAATGTAAATGCACGATCACGTTCTCAAGTACATCTCCCAGTCTCTCAACATTAAATATGGCCACTGGTGCGTTCAATAGGTATCGTTATCTTGTAACTAATCGGGGCGGTCAAGGGACAGCAGGGGACCGATTGGCCGATCGCGTTATTGACACTGCTAGTGTCTCGACTGAGGGACAGAATATGATGACTCCATCACCCGATTCTCCACAGCTACAATAGTGGATGCTGCATTGTTTGAATGACAGGTTCACGTGTCATAGCTGACAGTGCAACATTGCACATCACTACACTGATTGTGACATTTCAATTTGAAATGCTATCTCCACAACTTCTTTAACCTTCCTTTTCAAAAGATAAGATTATACACTTTTTCCCCATTCTCCTCACCACATTTTGTCATTGATATGATTGCATGAGGTCAGGGCTGGTTTGTACAGTTATATTTCGTCAGCAAATGTAAGGAATATCTGTAGGAAGCTCTAAATAGAAGCACTGTGATAAAGTCAAGAAAACAGGATAACAATGACAAGCGGGATGATTTGTACCAGTTGGAGGTCTCCAACACACAACCCTGAACTATAAAATTTGCACGTTACAAGGTTACAACCAAGGTAATAGAGGTGTGCATGACAATTATCGCTACTGCTATTAAGCTGGCCATTTAAGCATGATTAGGCATGACAGTACAGTTAAGCTGCTTTTAGTTGATGGAATTTCTGGGCTCTTTGCGCCCCACCCTTGTGCTTCTGTCAATCTTCCTGCTTCTTGCTCGAGGCATGCACATTGTGTCATTATTTTTTTCAGGCAGCCATGGAAGACCCTTTGTTTGACGTAAGCATGGCCGCATTCTTCTGTCGTGGTTTCTTTTTGTTGAAAGTTGTAGCACTGCCAGGCAACATTCAGTTCTTGCTCATACATAAACTATGGTTACACCGAGAGAAGAAATATATATATACGTGTGTCTGTGCGTGTCGAAGGGGGGGGGGGGGCTGTTTGCTAAGTCTCACTCTAGGATTCGCCACGGTGGTCTAGTGGCTAAGGTACTCGGCTGCTGACCCGCAGGTCGCGGGATCAAATCCCAGCTGCGGCGGCTGCATTTTTGATGGAGGCGTAAATGTTGTAGGCCTGTGTGCTCAGATTTGGGCGCACGTTCCCAGGTGGTCAAAATTTTCGGAGCCCTCTACTACGGCGGCTCTCATAATCATATGGTGGTTTTGGGATGTTAAACCCCACATATCAAGTCTCACTCTAGAACAAAATGCGGCACATGAGGTGTATTGTGGTGCCTTGTACATTACAGTGCACTTATTCGTGAATGTGTTAAAGGTTAAAGAGGAATAGTATTTGCTGCCTGGCAGTGCTGCTTAAAATTTGTGGTTGGACCTGCAGTGCCTTGCATGCATGTGTCTTCATCATTCCTGCATTATCCGCTGCTTGTGCATGTTGTAGGGCTGCTCTTCAGCAAAATTTTCTCTTAAAAGCATAGCATCGTTCTTCATCTAAAAAAAAATGCTTCGGCTATCTTTATTCTGGTTGATAGCTAAGTGTTGTATACGCTTTTTCTGTGCGCAACCTTCTCCCATTAATTTGTAGAATTGTGTAGCCAAGATGCCATAAGAAGAGACCCATTCTCCCATTCGGCATGTAATTCTGTGGTGTTTCCTTTCTAAGATTAATGTCGAAAATGCTTTATTGAAAATAAAGGCTTGTGGGCGCACAAGTCTCAGCTTCTCGTGCTGTCGCCTAGATATAAGTTATTGGTCTGCACTCAAACGTCGTCTTAAGAATGTTGCATTCTGCGTGAAAATAAGTTTGTTATATGTGAAAATTCGTTATAAAGGTAACATTTTAACAATGTATTATTTGCAAGACTATTCTTCACTTCCTTTGTTATAACAACATTTCGTTATACGTATCGAAATTTGAGTGTATATCTATGGCATAATGCCGTAATCTTTTACTTACGTACTTTTATTGTACTTAACATTGACTCTGTATTTCATTTTCTTCACCCTTGCTTTGAAGTTTGCTCAGACTGCTTTAACTTGCTTTGATTTCAGTACTCTAACTGACTCTGTAAACCATGATGTCATGTGGGCTAGCCTCCTGAAAACTGTCATTTTAAGGAAACGTGTTTATTATGGCGTTCGCCACATATGACTGGTACCTTTAAACACATAGTTCAAATACTGACAGAGCTTTATATACACTTGCACTGCATAACTGAGTTTTATTAATATGGCTAGTGTAGACTTGGCTGCTGTCATAAACCAAGATTGCTTTGATCGACTGATATACTAAAAATAACTACCGACATAGTAAGCACTAACAAAGCTGTAGAAGCATGTAGTAGTAGGTTTTAGGTAAACAATTTCTAATAAATTGCAGAAGGGTGTCTTGAAGGGCTATTTGGTGCTTGATAGTGCAAGAGAACAGCGCACCTGTGTTGTCTGTTACTTCGTCTTTGTCCCGTTTTTGTCCGGTTCTCTCTCAATTCGCAGTGTACGTCTAAAAGTATTGTAAAATTGCTTTTCTAAGCCCTTGTGTCTAAAGCACGGCCGAAGCACAAAGATTGTGTAGAATTAGCTCAGTATAAGGTGCATATCTGTGTGCTGTTTTTATGGTTGTGTTGCATACAACTGCTGAGAAGTAGCCAATACTTGTCAGTAGCCACTGCTTGTCAACTTGTTAAGGATATTGCGCATGACTTTATACCATTCAATTGATAGGCATATAATGCCCTAGAGAGCCCTCAGTTTATTTAGATAAGTAAGGAATACTAATTATGCTCTTAGCCACCACACCCTTATAAAAGTAGATTGCTCTGTGTAATTAGATAACTTAGTTTATGCTGGCAGTTCATATTGGATTTAAAAAAAGAAACAGATGATTTATTTTATTTACATGAAAGGTGTACTTATGAAATTAATTGAGCAGAAAACAGACATTTGCATCTTAATTAAACCGGTATCGGGTTCGTTGTACGTGGGCTTTTAGCAAATGGAAATCTGTTAAACAGAACTATTGCTTAGATGGAACAAGTGCAAATGAAAAGATTGGTTTTGTTCTTGTATTCTTCACCCCTGTTCATCTCTCAGTAAATGGAACCCTTCAGGTTCTGTTTAATGAGAGTCTACTGTATTGCAGCTATTAAAGCTCTGCCGGTTTCGTTTTGAAAAAAGTCAATATGAATTTCAATTCACTGTGTTGTACAGATGTTCAGCTGCCCAACTTGATTTGATTAGTAACCACAAATCACCAAAGTAACGACATGACATGTTGGAGAAAATATATATATTTTTAATTGTTATTAGCCAACAGGTGGTTAGCGTTATAGAATCATTACCAAAGAACGGGAAAGGCAGCCAAGGAGTACAGCGAGTTAAGTGGAACGACGACATGAGGAGATTTGTAAGGATAAAATAGAGTTGGCTCGCACAAGATTGGTAAAGTAGAAGTGATTGGGTGGGGGCTTCATCCTGCAGTGGACCTAAATAGGCTAAAATTAATTATGATGATGATGATGAATGACTGTGTTTCTGTTGAAATGGTGCTTTTTTTTCCAACCTTAGGACAGCACCAATGACATGCGCTTTGGTGTCATTTTCAACCCCGGTGATTCGAGTGCCACAAGTGGCGAGTCAGTAAATAAGGTCATTTGGACGGCACTCGAGTCTCTGCCAGCAATGGAGGCCATCGGGTTTCTGCGGAAACTGCTCTCGGAGAAGAACTACGCTGAATTTGCCGCTGGCCGAAAGAAGGCCTTCGAGTTTCTTTCGCCCGTGAGTCATTTGCTGTCAGTGTTTGAAATGTTTATTTTTTTTTCTTTTAAAGGCCTTAAACACTTCTTTGCACATGTGCAATCAGTTTAACGAAAACATTTGTAGTTTAAGAAAAGGCTATTCAAATAATGTAGATAGATAAATAGGGCCAGTAATAAAATTTATACACAGAATACTGTTTGTTATACCTTGAGACATACGTTGAGGCAGGAGCAGATAGTTGAACTTCGCTGAAACAGTTGCTGTTGGCATCATTTAATGTAATGTTACAAGTGAAAAAAAAAGAAAAAATTATTAATTGAATGATGTATTACTCATGTTGCTGCATTGACAGCTAAGTTGGTATTTGCACTGTGGCTTGTGGTTGTATTAGCACAAACTCACTCATGAATTGACTCTTTGAGACTCATTCACAGTCAGATCGAGCCATTAGTCTGAGTCTGTGCGAGTCCAGATAAGTTATATTTTGGTGAATACGAGGGAGAGAGAGAGAAAAGACCTAATTTAATTATTCGGTGGACGACTATCCTAGCCCCGTGAGGGAAGTGTCATCGCGATGCAGTCATGCATCACCTCAGCATGATGTCCTCTACTTGGCGAGCAGCCCTCGCTACTGCCGCCTTCTTCTGGCACTCGTGCCCGCCCCTGTGCTGGGGTGGTAGTGGGCACCTGATGCTTTCGCTCAGGCCCTGCTTTTGGAGGGCAGCCTCTGGGATGGCCTGTGTCGGCTCTCCCCGTTGGTCACGTACTGCGGCGGCTGAAAGCCATGGCGGGTTCGTCGACTCTGTCCGTGCTTTCCTCGGATTTTTCTCACAATCCCACAAAATGTGGGCCGCGGTACCTCTTTCCGATCCTTCAGGATTGCGACACGAGTCACTCGAGTCCAGATGAGAGAAATTGTAGAGAGTGTGAGTCCAAGTGTGTAAGGTTGAGAAAACATTAAGTGAGTCTGAGTCCGAGTGTGTCCTAAGCATGAAATATAACTTGTAATAGCTCGTATCGGAAGGTGCAAGATCAAAAGGCACCACATAGATTAGTGCTTTTTGTGTGAAATTAGCATCAAAGAGCACTCTTGCCATAATGTAAAAGGCTGATAATACACTAATGTACTCATGAGTTGACCCACTCCAACTTGGATTGAGCCATGACTCTGAGTTCTAGTTGGTCCAGCCATGAAACACTTGGTGAGTCTGAGTGACTCATGCAGAGAAAAAGTCAAGTAAGTCTAGGTCCGAGTGATTCCGACTAAAAAAACCTTTTTCAGAGCGGCACATAATACATGAATTTTGACTACCCTAAATTTACTATGAGGAGCAGTTTCATATATATATATATATTGTTAAGAGGTTTATTGGCGGACACTTCGCGATGATTCACGACAGTGACAGTCAATGCGGAGACCGACTCTCTGCATGAGCTGCTCTTCTTCTTATGAAAAGGGCGACCCACTAGAAGGCGCTGGAGAGGACGACCCACTGTTCAAAGGCTTTACCACAATATATATATATATATATATATAAGGGATAGAAGTGTCTACTTAAGGGCTCGTTTTTCCGTGTTTTGACACAATATTAATGAGATCTAACATACAATAATGCCAAGGAATGTATAAAAGAAGTTATTAGAACCAATGTAATGTATATAGGAAGAAAGAAAAGTGCGTGAAAAAATAACTTGCGGTGAGCAGGAATCGAACCGACGACCTTCGAAAAGTGCGTCCAATATATATATATATATATATATATATTGGCAGAGTTACAATGTAAGCTCCATACTATGTAGTTTCATTTTCTGAGCCATCAAAATTTTCAACAAATTTTTTCTGTTCATAAATCAGTAACCTGAATAAAATAATTATTTCACTTCAGTCAACAGATATTAACAAATCTAAGCAATCTCCAGGTAGTGGTTGCCATGAAAAAGCTCATATCGCTGTTTTTATAGCTTGAAACAGGAGACAATTAGATAAAGTTTTCTCCTAGGTGGGATATTATCTTGCTTTTAATTGTAGTTAATGTTATAATCTGTGTGTGCGTAACATTTTTTCTTATCCCGAATGTCTTTGAGCAGAACTCTAAAGTGGATGCATTCAAGAAGGCCCTGGCAGACTGCGACGGCGGTTTCCTTACATGGCATAGAACATTCTCCCGGCTTGCTCTAAAGCTCTCTCCACAACAGCGTGCTGTAGTTGCTGGCGGCAGGGTGAGCAACAGTATTCTTTGTCTCGTGTCATGTCCTTCTTTGTCGTGTCATGTCATGACAGCAGTTAGATGTTTGCCTGCCCTTCGCAGTTTTCACAACATGCAAGCTCATGCATTTGCACGAACAGGACAGAGTTGTTCTTTTCTTATCACGCACTACTTTGAAACAATCTACAGTTACAACCTCAAGTTGGCGATTTCCTAACGAAAGGCTGTCTGCCACAGTGGTATAGCATTTACCATGCTCGGCTGCCAACCCAAAGGTTGTAGGTTCGATCTCGGTGGCGACGGTCGCCTGTCAATAGAGGCGAAATGCTAGAGACTCGTGTAGTATTGTGCGATGTCAGTGCGCGTTAAAGAACGCCAACCGATCAAGATTTCGGAAGCTCTCCACTACAACATCGCTCGTAATTATGTCATGGTTTTAGGACCTGTATCCTAGATATTATTATCTGTACAAATTCCTCAACGAACGTAATCTCAGCTATGCAGTGCTCAATGCACTGAAAAGGAATATTTCAATGATACATTGTGGTTCATTTTGTGTAACACTGATTAACTGCTATGCGCAAATAAGGTTGTAACTATACCAGAATGCAGTGCCCATGTAGATTGCAACCAGCTTGCGCAGTGCACCTTCCAAACTCTATGCTTTTAGTCCTGTTTAAAGAAATAAACCAAAATGTTCGAGAACTTTTCTTATCTGTCTGATTCACTTGAGCACCCCTTCTTATTTGAACGGTTTGGTCTTCTTCATACTATTTGCCTGACTCGATATATAGATATATGTACGATAGTTTCTGAATGTTGTACCTTTAATTCAGCTTCAACCAACAGCTTAACAGCTACCAAATGACCATGAAAGCTGAAAAATGCCTCATTTAAACTTTTTGCATTTCTATCTTGCTGATGTCATCGAGCTTTGTATAGATTCTGTGACCCTTTTGTGGCGCTTCTTCTTGTATACAAAACTGCGACGCAGATAAGAGGCCACACAGTGCTGCATTAGTTTGAGACGCGTCGCTCGGCAGAGCTGCGCAAGTGAACAACTCGCGTCCCAAACAACAACTGACTTTTATTATCACCCTTCCTCTCGAAGATAACTTTCTCGTGCGGGCGAATGCGCTCTCTGCACCGCACACAGAAGCATTGCTTTGTGTCGCCACAGTACTCCCCCTCTAGTGAGTGCGCGCACAACGGCCGCACTCGGACGACCCACTGCGGTTCATAAGTTCATGCGCACCAGGGGTCTCGTACACCGTCCACTCCACGTAAACCGTTTGAGGACTTGTTGGGGCTGCGCTACACGGTCTGCCGGGGGTGCCTGCGAAGATGGAGCTCGAGGTGGTGCAGGTGCTTCGCTGTCGGAGTCCACGTGTGCTGATTTTACGCGGTCTAGAGAAACCACGTCGTGACGACCACCTCTGTTGATTGTAATGTGCTTGTCTGCCGTCGCAGCACCTTGAAAGGCCCGTCGTACGGGGGCCTGAGCGGAGGCTGTACGGCGTCGTGCCTCCCAAACACGTGAGAGCAGGAGGAGAGTTCCCGGTCCACGTAGACTGGCCGGGCTGCGGGCGGACGCGAAGGAACAGCGCGTAGCTTGCTCATGATGTCCCGCAGTCGCACGGCGTAGTCCGCGTTCGGGTACACGTTTTCGTCCTTACTGGTAGTGAAAAACTCCCCTTGGAGGCGAAGCGTTGTTCTGTACACCAGTTCAGCGGAGCAGCATCCAATATCTGCTTTCAGAGCCGTCCTAACGCCCAACAGAACAAACGGCAGTGCCTCTACCCAACTGTGACTCGCAGTAGCCGTCAGATGGCAGATGGACCCTTTCCACTATACCGTTGCTAATCGGATGGTAGGCAGTTGTTCTGATGCGGTGAGTACCCAAGAGCCGGGTGACGCTTGCGAACAGGGCGGACTCAAACTGTGTTCCGCGATCCGTAGTCACGGTTGCCGGCACTCCGAAGCGGGCCACCTAGTGGAAGATAAATGCGCGGGCGACGGTATCAGCAGTCATGTCTGGAATGGGCACGGCCTCCGGCCATCGCGTGAAGCGATCAATGCAGGTTAGCAAGTAGCTTTGCCCCTGGCACAACGGCACTGGTCCCACAATGTCAACATGCACATGGGCAAATCGACAGTCCGGCAGAGGGAAGGATCCCAAGGGGGTCACAGTATGTCACTGAACTTTGGAGCGCTGGCATGCGATGCACTCTCGTGTCCAGTATCGGACATCCCGGTTTATTCCTGGCCACACGAACCTCGCTGTGCATAGCCGTTGCGTGGCTCAAATCCCGGGATGCGCCAGGGCCAGGCTGTGCAGCAAGTCAAAAATCCTGGGACGGAGGTTCGAGGGGACGAACGGTCGGGCCTTGCCTGTAGACATGTCGCAGCATACGGATCCTGTGGGTTCTGCTAACCATTGTAGCTTCAAGGCGCTGGTTGAAGACGTCAGTAGAAGCTTCAATTCTCCATCACTGCGTTGAGCCGTCGTAAGTGTGGTGAAGTCTACGCCGCTCGGCAGGCTGATGGCATTCACTGGACCGCGCGAAAGAGCGTCGGCAGCAGCATTATCCGTGCCACTAACATGGCGTATATCTGTCGTGAATTCTGCGATGTACGACATTTGGCGGAGCTCCCGTGCCACATGCGCACCAGAATCGGAGTTTGCGAGCAATGCGTAGGTGAGTGGCTTGTGATCCGTGAGCACAAAAAATTCTTGTCCTTCCACATAATGTCGGAAATGCCGGATAGCCGCGTATATGGCCATGAGTTCTCTACCGAAGGTGCTGTACCTTCGTTCGGACGGGCTCAGTTTTCTGGAGAAGAAGGAAATTGGTCGCCACACACCGCACACCCTCTGCTGCAACACGGCTCCAGTCGCTGCATCGGAAGCGTCCACCATGACGCACTGAGGAACACCCAGCTGCGGGTACGTGAGCATGGTAGCATTTGCGAGAGCTTCCTTTATCATCCGGAATGCTTGTGTGAATTGGTCGTTCCACTGAATGGCAGTTGCCTTAGATCCAGATGCCGCAAGTGGGCTGTGGAGAGGGTGAAGGATGTTGGCGCATTTCGGGATAAACCTACGGTAGAAATTCACGAGTCCCAGGAACTCTCGAAGCTGGCGGAGGTTTTTCGGCTGTGGGAACTGCCGTACTGCTTCCACTTTGTCCTTCTGGGACTGTACTCCTGCACTTGAAATGCTGTGGCCCAAAAATGATAGTGTCGGTACCCCAAACACGCACTTTGCCGTATTGATAACGATGCCGTTCTCTGTCAGTCGCTGAAGTACGTAGCGCAGATGCCGCTCGTGCTCTTCAGGAGTGCTGCTAGCAATCAGAAGATCATCGAGGTATACCTTGCAAAAGTCGAGGCCACGGACAACGCCATCCATAAACCGTTGAAAAGTTTGGCCGGCGTTGCGTAAGCCGAAAGGCATGCGTAGGAACTCGAACATTCCGAACGGCGTTGTTATTGCGGTCTTGGGGATATCCTCCGTTGCTACGGGTATCTGATGATATGCTCGCACTAGATCTATTTTAGAGAAAATGGTAGCACCATGCAGGAAGGAGGTCATGTCATGAATGTGCGGGACTGGGTAACGGTCTGGCACGGTTACCCGGTTCAGCGCTCGAAAGTCCCCGCAAGGGCGCCGATCACCGTCTGTTGATTTTTTGACCATGTGAAGAGGTGACGCATATGGGCTGGATGAAGGACGTACTATCCTGAGTTCCATCATGTGGGCAAACGCCTGTCGAGCCAACCGCAGCTTCTTGGGTGACAGGTGCCGTGGTCACGCATAGACCGGTGGGCCTGTGGTTCCGATGTGATGCAGGACGCCGTGCTTTACTTCTGGAAATGCCTGTGGCTGTCGTGTCAGCTCTGGGAACTCTTGTAGTATTGCGGTGAAGTATGCTTCTCTAGCCGGACTAAGCAAGGCCGGGCTGATAGGGGGGTGCCAACACGGCGTGCCTTGCACCGCTTCCCGAGAAACGGGATCTTGAAGCCGTTTGTTGCGGACGTCGACCAACAGACCGAAGAACTGGAGAAAGTCTGCGCCTAGTATGGCGAATTTGACATCAGCAGCTATGAACACCCAGCTAAACGTTCTGCCGAAACCGAAGTTCAACGACAGTGAACGATGGCCATATGTTGTTATCACCGTGTTATTGACAGCTTGCAAGGGCGATGTACTAGGTTTCTTGCTTTCAGCTTGTGACGCCGGTATAACGCTCACCTCGGTGCCTGTGTCCACTAAGAAACGTACTCCGTTGTTGCGGTCGGTAATAAGAAATACTGAGGGACGACTTGGAGGCAACGTAGTAGCACTGGTCGCCCTCAGTGCCTGCCGCGGCTGTTTCCCGAGTGCGCGCACGGTGGTACACATTTACGCGCACTACTTCCGAACCTCCGATGATACCAGCAGATATGCTCGTGCTGCTCTTGCGATAGGGGCGTGTTAGGCTCGGTTATCGTTTGTGCCCTCCTGCTAGCATGCAAAGCTGATACTGTTTCGGCAAGTCGAGCAATCTCCTCACGCATCTCTTGAAGTTCGTTTAGAGGCTGTTGCGCTTGCACGGCAGCCATGGGTGTGGGCGGTGTCATTGCTACCAGTTTGTCAGCAAGTTCGGCAGCTGCGGTTAAATCCTTGTGCTCTGAGGCCGCGATGACCTTGCGGACGCCTGCAGTCAACTTTTGCAAAAAAAAAGTTCTCGGAGCAATACTCCATCTATTGTAATTGATGTTCCGCCAAGCAACTGTTGCATGTGCCGCAAAAGCTGACTGGGAGTACGGTCGCCGAGTTCCGTGCCGCGAAGCAATTGCTGCAGTCGTTGTGGTTCGGAGAGCGTAACTCGGCGAATAAGGGTTTCTTTTAGCATTGCATATGCGTTTTCGACAGGTGGTGCGAGCAACAGATCCCTGATTTCACTGGCTATGGTGGGCGGCAGACTGCTAACTACGTAGTGGTATTTCGTAAGGTCTGCGGTGATTCGTCCGACTGCGAACTGAGATTCCACTTGTATGAACCAAAGCGCGGGGTCCGCAGTCCAAAAAGGGGACAGCTTACCGTCGACTGAGGAGACTGTCGGATGGGCGTCGGTCGTGGACGTTGAATCCATATTGCGGCTGGTTTGACACTCCGGTCGCTGTGTCTGTATTCTGAGTCCGGGTCACCAATGTTGAGACGCGTCGCTCGGCAGAGCTGCGCAAGTGAACAACTCGCGTCCCAAACAACAACTGACTTTTATTATCACCCTTCCTCTCGAAGATAACTTTCTCGTGCGGGCGCATGCGCTCTCTGCACCGCACACAGAAGCACCGCTTTGCGTCGCCACAAGTTCATGCATATTTTTCAACATTTTGTTGCAGTTAATCGGGCCGTTCGAAGATGGAGAAATCTTTAACAGCGACGACTTCAACCTCCTGGAACGCTATTCCATGAGCACCTATGGGACCAAGATAACAGACATTCTGAGAGCCGAAAGCAGCAGCCCTGGTGATGTGGATAGGTGAGCAGTCGAACACTGCACTTAAAAACAATGGCTGCACTATTTTGGTAAATGCTACGATGTTTTACTCTAGATCTTATAATACCTACCTACCAGTGGTACATTCAAACTAGATTTAATGAAATGATGACAGTGCTCACGCTATTTTGTTAAATCTGGAAGTTCGTAAAAGCGATAAAGGGATTTTGAGTTCCTCAAAAATGTAAAATTTCAACGTAGTGACTAACGATAGTTACCCCAGCACTTCATATGCCTCTAATGCACGCCTGCGTGTCTAAAAAGTACACCAGGGCAGCCCAGGCGTGCAGCCTCCTGTGTCTAGGCAATGTCGACTGGAATGCTCGCTAAGTAAACTGTCGCATCAATCTATGACAACTTCTGAGGTGCAGAGACTGTGAAAAAGGAAAGGTGTGACCTTGCAAGCAGATGGAGTAAGAAAGTTGGGTAAATACTAACGAAAGCAAGCCCAGCATTTTTGTGGTAGCATTTAGGAGACAAAATAACAGCACTGCACCCAGCGCCATTTGGTGTGTTGAATCGCAACCTACTTCCATTGTTACTCTCATAGGTTTAGTGCACAGCCTTATTAAATTAAGGTCATGAATGGGAAGGCTAGGTTTAACGCATTAGTGTTGAGCGCACACACAAAGAAGAAGTCGTCTTTGTCAAAATTAGGAGGAAATGGCTGCGTTAGTTGCTCACATATTTCTGGAAAGACTTGGTTAAATCTGGTTTAGTGCCATGATAGTTTTGTAAATTCATGATGGAATCAACATTGAACCCCAAGGGTACCTGCTGGCGAATGAGAACTTATTCGTTACATCGGGGAAAATCTTAAAATCGGGTCTCATTAGATTACTGTACTTCAAAGGGTTTGTTTTCAGGAGCATAAGCAGATCTCAAGTGTTTGCACCCTGAAATTCCTTTGAGCTGGTTTTAAGTTCTCGTGATCAAACAGTAAATTGAAGGAATCGCCTTACAATGTCTTGTTCTGTTTGCTGGAGAGCTCTACATTTGAGTAACTTGGACGTTGTCTTCTGGTTGCCTCAAGTCCATCTTTAGAGGGGCCCTGCAACACTTTTCTAAGTAGCCATGGAATGGATTCACCAAAGTAGCTTATTGCATCATAAATTCACCTTTGCAAGATTGCATATTTAGAATTCGTTCAGTAGGGGGAGAGCTACGAAGACGTGTCGCACGCTGCAATCACTTTCTCTCAGTCTCTCGTCCCGATAAAAGCGTTAGAAGATAAGCCGGAAAGGATGGCACGGGGGAAGAAGGTATGTCATGTGCGTCGCATTACTTTAAACACTTTTTTTCTCCTTTTTTATAACACGTGACTTTTCAGTGCAATCGCATGAGCGCTGACACATTGGGTTTTTTCACAACTGCCTTGGTAACTCCCGAGTGCACCACGCTCAAATCAGCAAACGGCGTGATATGTACTTGGGATGATGACGCATTGATTTTTGAGTATATAAGATCATTTGACGAGAGACGAGTAAGCGATCTTTAGCTGACTTTAAGTATTGATTGCAAACTCCAGGCCGCATGATGACTATAATATTTCGCTGGCGAGCTCTCAGGAGCCTCGACTACCAATTCACAGCATTTTATGACCATGCTCAAAAAATGTTGCAAGGCCCCCTTTAATGTTTTTCGGTAATTTTGGCAAATTGACTATCATTAAGGAGTGGTATTCTTTGGGTTCAGATGCTATCATAATGTTAGATTGATGCTTCAGTGCAATTCAAAGGCTTGAGTTCCTGTTGTTTATCTACTTGAGTGTGTGTTCTTTTCAGTGATCTTGCTATGAAGGCTGCAAGTGTGTTAATGTCACATGTACAAACGAAGGTTCGACACCAAGTGAGCGCATACAAGGAAGAGAAGAGGTACGTGTGTTGTTTTCATTCATTTGTTTGCATCTGTACTGGTTGTGTTCAGCTTTTTTCATACATTATTTTCATGATTCTAACACACACCCCAAGATTTTCATGCACCCCTGAATCTAACGCGGGCCTAGCATTTTTTTTTACAGTGAAAGCTGTTATGAGATTAAAACTCGGGTCAAGCGCGACGCTGTAGTTGCTCGCTGCTGCCGGTGTTTGTAACTACTATAGCGAAATAATAAAAAAACCTAGTACCATGGACACAGTGGGGCTCGAACCCGGGTCAGCTGCGTGCCAGCCCAGTATTCTACCACGTAGCTACGCTGGGGGTTGGGACTTGTTCGCAAACTTGCCTTAGGCAGGCTTGATGTCACGAAATGAATCACATTAATATGAGTAATAAAGTGTTTTAGAACAGCAAAAAAACAAAGGCGTCAAACAATGTGAATACCGTAACGAGGGGGTCGTCCAATGCTTCAACTCACAACAAAAGCTTGTTCTTGATCATTTATCAGCTGTGGTGCACACCCATTTCAGACATAATTCCTCATCATCTTCAGCCACTGCATGAACAATTGGCACGAAATTTCTTGCAAGTGTTCAGCGCAGATAGCGCTTCTCAGAAGAATGACGAAAAGTAGCATAGCGAATGCTGGTCTACTACCCAGAATTTATTAATAATAATGCCGTAATGGGTACCCAGCAAGTGTGCTTGTAGCAGTTACCCAATTAGTGTTTGGAAAACTTTCTGAAAGGCTGCTCTTCCAGCTTTCGCTGTGACTGTGCTGTGCCTTCTGCGCAGGACTGGCATTTTTTTTTTTTTTTTATTCATCCAGAAAACAAAAGCGCCTTCGAATTTTATGTTACTCAATATTTTCAGGAGAGTTGTAGCAGGCACCTACGTTAACAATTGTAAAGCCTTTTTTGCCGTGAAGGGATGTGTGTTTCGGCAACAAATATTTTTTCGTGTCTCTCCTATGCACATTTCTGTTTAAATATGATTTATTTCCACTTCTGTAATAGCCCTTCAGAAAGGGTCGACAGTATCAATAAATAAAATGAAATGAAATGAAAAGAAAAGAGATGAGCACAAATTACCCCTATAAAATGGGGAGTTCATTCTCCTGGCTGCTCTTTTACTTCCCTGATCCACTTTTCTTCTGGCTTTAAATTCACTTATGGATAGGACTCGATCACGTGCCACTTCAGTGACTGCTGCCTTGACAAGCTCCCTCAATGTGGATTTGCTTAGCCAAGTATGCATGCTCTTCTTCCGAGTCCAGAAGTCTTCCGGCTTTCCACCCATAAAAATGTTTCCTGGTGAACATGCACCTCAATATCTCGTTTTGTTTGCCCCAACACAAGTGACAGGCGTGCAAGACACACCTCACGTAGCTACCTTTCAGCTGTCTTCAGCCTGCAATATGACCTTCCTTTGAAATATGCTTTGCCACCGTTTTTGATAATGAGCTGTTACAATGCTGTGAATGTGGCTTTGGTTTCATATCTGATTGTGAAAAGCAGGCTATCTTCAGGCCTGTTTTGTCAGGTAAAGAAAGGTATGCATTTCATTTTAGTAAATGCAATACTGTGATACTTTATTTAGCTGCAGCAACATTATTAGCAGCAGCTGAAGTGTTTATCTGCCTGCCCAATCAATAGGGACGTTATGATAAATATGACCAGGAACATTTTGTAGGATGTAATTGTGGCTTTTAGAGCTTGATAAATTTCAGGTATTTGAGCTTGATATAAGACTTCTCTGCTGGTGACAGATTGTTTTTTTGTTTCTTTTCCTTTTTCTGTTTTGTTAGAACTGTCACTTTATTTGTTCGGAAGGTCGACATAGCATGCGCAGATTATTGAAATACAAAGTTATTGAGAAAACTAGGACCACAAAAGTAATAAAGTACTAGCTTGAATGCAGCAATAGCAGCTCTAATGGGCCACCAAGGCTTAAGTTGATGCTTCGTCACGACAGTCGTGGTGCCTTACCTCATTTAGTGAAATTTATGCCTCTCTAAGTAAACAAAACAGCTTAGTATGTATGCCTTGCAAAGTCGTAGTACTAGTACCTCTACTAGACAACAGCTGTTGAAGTGACATCATTCTGCCCCTTGCAGTGTGCTGAAAATCCCGTGCTCTCAGCCAGATGAACCAGCTCACGAGGTCATCGTAATCGTGGACCCAGTCTCACGAGGGGCTCAGAAGATATCGCACATACTGTTGGTGCTGCAGAATGTGATCAATGCCAATGTAAAGGTGTTTTTCAACTGCATCAACAAGCACTCAGACATGCCTCTCAAAAGGTAGGAAATTCAACCTTTGTACTGGGAAGGCTAACTAAAGACCAAAAAACACCATTTGACGCATTTGAGGTGTCGCTCAGCCCTGGGCCTGTTGTGCTTGCTATTATAAAGGGGAGCATACAAGGGATTGGGGAAGTAGTATATTATAAGGACACCACGCTGGCACCCACAAGTGCAAGTTAGCTACTCTCTGTTAAATTATAGGAGATGGACTAACAGTCTTGTGTTCTAATGATGTGAAAGGTAGGCAGTATTGTGATTTTATAGTTCATATTTAAGTGCTTGTTGCTGTCAATGAGTCTTCTATATGAAGTGGCTGCATCAACTTCTAGTGGTTAACTCTACCATACTCAACAACAGTTCTCAGTCTGCTGAGGTATTATTAGGCATTTCATTTAGCCACCAACAATCACATTTGCTTGAGAGTATATGTGCAGAGAACTACACGCAGGCTGTTGCACTCAGTGCTGATATCCTTTAAAGAAATGTTTTTGCTGGGCGAATCGGTGAATTCTTGATGACATCTTCATTTTAGGGCTAAAAAAGCAGTAAAAGGCACTTTCTCTGTCATCTTTGATGTGTTCATCTTTTTCAATGCTAAAATGAAGTCACATTATTCAATTTTGCATGCGTTGTCTTAAAGGGGCCCTGCAACACTTTTCTGAATAAAAATAAAATAGCCTCACTATTAGCGCATGACACTTCACGAATCCCATGCCGTGGCAATTGACAGAATCCATCAAGCGCGAGCGGAATTACACGATGTGTCGCACCCCTCGAGTGCTTTCTCTCTCCTTTCACACTGCCCCGCCGCAATGGTCTAGTGGCTAAGGTACTCGGCTGCTGACCCGCAGGGCGCGGGTTCGAATCCCGGCTGCGGCGGCTGCATTTCCGATGGAGGCGGAAATGTTGTAGGCCCGTGTGCTCAGATTTGGGTGCACGTTAAAGAACCCCAGGTGGTCTAAATTTCCGGAGCCCTCCACTACGGCGTCTCTCATAATCATAGAGTGGTTTTGGGACGTTAAACCCCACATATCAATCAATCTCTCCTTTCACACTAGCGAATGCTCTCAAAGCTGCGGGGAGGGGCACGACGAAAGGGCAAGACTGTGTGATTTGTGACCTTGAGCAGTTTTTTTTTCTTTCTTCAAACGCATGGGTGCTTTGATTGTGATCATGAGTGCCTGCTCAGGTGCGCAGCAGCATCTTCAGGGGTCACGTCAGAGATGCTCAAATCAGCCACTGTTCTGAGACTTGCATATGTGGCACAGTATTGTGGGTATCTGACATCGTTTTTCGTGAGAAGGGAGAGAAATTTTCTAAACTGTAGGCTGTGTGCTACACTCAGTAGCTTCTACTATCAATCTATCAATTAGCAGCTGTTTCTGACTGCTCAAGAATGTGTTGCAGGGCCTTCTTGAAGGGACACCAGAGAGGAAAATGATTTTTTGCGAAATGGTAAATTACAGTTTTGCAATCCCAAAAGCACCACTCTTTTTGCATTACGGCGCTTGGTAAGCGAGAAAATGCATGGAAAGAAAATGTGTATGGAGACACCACCTTGAGGTTCTCGCACCAAACACCATAACATTATAGATTTTGAAGGCATTTACTGGGTCCCATGTAGCTTGTAATTGATGAAAATGAAGTGCATTGTTATCTGTCAGTGGCGTAGACCTAGCATAATAGTTTTAAAAAATTTCATTGAGTCAATGCTGCGAAAATACAAAAAAATACATTTTGAAATTTCTGACGTCACGCGCGAACATTTCAACGTGAAATTTAAAAATGAAACTTCAACCTTGATTTTCTCCGCTAATAATGAACTTATGATAGTGAAACATGTGGCATCAGTGTTCTCAGGGTGCAGTTTATCAAATTCAGTAAAGTCATTATGTCTCTTTAGTGCCCTCTTAACATTTGGGCAGCATTCATAGCATTGGCTTGAAGTGAGGAATGCCACACAGGCTTGTCACTCGCATATAATTTTGTCACTTCACTTACACAATGTGTCTGCATGAAAAACCCATGCAGCTACTACCGCTTTGTACTGGAGCCAGAGCCCCAGTTTGGGCTGGACGGCCAGCTGGGACCGGGGCCTTATGCCAAGTTTGTCAACATGCCCCAGTCACCGCTGCTCACCTTGGGTATGGCCACTCCCGAGAACTGGCTGGTGGAGGCAGTGCGCTCTCCCTACGACCTCGACAACATCCACATGGAGCAGGTGAATAAAAGAGCATGTGAAGCAATTGTCTTGGTTGATGAGTGAATGCTGCTGCCAGTTTGCAGCTCCATCACCTGGCAGGATTTGTGGCACACAATAAAGTCAAAAGGCAGTTTTGCACTCTTGCCATTTGAAAGGTGCAGATGCAAAGGCAAATGGAATGGGCTCATCATTCACAAGGTGTTTCTTTCACATGGGCTATCAGGAAATTGTTGTGAACCACCAAAGAGTGATTTACAGCACATTTTTGTTTTCTTTCCTTTTCTTTGTCAAATGACAATTCATTTAAAAAGATTACATTTAGGGATTAAAAGGTCCCTGACCGTGAAAGTTTTCTTTGCAACTTTTTTGCTGCAATTTGTAGCTTTGGGCCTGGTAATCCCAAAGTGGAGTGGTAAATGCTCCAATGCATCGTATAATTTATGCTAGCATCATTAATGAATGATGCTAGCATGGGGGGGGGGGGGGGGGGGGGCAAGTGGCGAAGGGCGCCTTCCAGCTCGCACGCTGTTCGATATATCCAAAGGCGGGTAAAAATGCCGTTCGATATTAACGTGCTAATTCCTATACCTTTACAAAGGAATTTAAAGGGGATAACTTGCGAGTTCGATATAGCCGAAACTTCGATATATGTGGGTTCAATATAACTGTGTTCGACTGTACTTGCCTACTTCGTGAAACGCCATGTGGTGCCTCAGTCTACGTCATACTAGTGGCGATGTTGCTGAGTTCTGCCTACTCAGATGAGCATTCATGTTTACTTTGAAACCAAAATAAATTATTTTAAAGCTAACGTCCAGCACTAATAAGAGGTATAAAGTGCAGTAATAATTAGTGCAATAATCAGTATGAGGTTCTTTGTAAAATCATAGCATGGCCTGTTTGTGACAGCTATCTGTGCATTCTATGTGAAGATGGTTTTATGAAGTTCCGATGTGTTCCTATATTCTACAGGCAGCTGTGAGTGAATTGCTGCTGGTCTCTGTTTCAGGTGGAGAGCAGAGTGCACGCCGAGTTTGAACTGGAGTACCTACTTTTGGAAGGTGTGTAGAGTTGAAATTAATGCCTAACTGCCTAGCGAAGAACTTAACTATGAACCTTGTACTGTATTCCAACAACTTAAGGCTTGCTGCCTTGTATTTTCATAACAGAATATTTTTTTTTTTTTGCTGTTTGTCCTGACTTGTGTGCGCACGTGTATAGTAGAAGCTTCACTTAACAAGCAAATCTGTAATGATATTATGTAACAAGGTAAGTTTTGAATTTAGACGGTCATACTTCATTTAACTGGGTAATTTACTGCCATAATCAGGTTGTAACTTCCAAGATTAAAGATATTAATTATAAAGAAGCTAAAGTTTGTTGATTTGGAGCTGAGAGTTTGTGTGTGAATATCAAACATGGCAAAATACTCAGCAAGAGCAATTTTAAATTGGTCAGTGCTGCGTACAGAAGCATTTTGGCCAGCAGCTTGACTCTAGCAACTGCTATACCATTGTGCCAGTTCCATATGATCACCCTTGTCGAGCAGTTGTGTGTGAACAGTGGTACAAAGTGAATTGGTAATTTAGCATTTTCTGTGCCCTGCACATTGGCCTGACAAGCTGCCGGCCAATCGTCGAAGTTGGCCGGGAAGCCTTTGCTATCAAGCCAACAGAGGCATTATGTAACACTTCACATCTTTCATGCAAAAACTTAATCACAACATTTTTTTTTAAGTAATGCTATGTACACTTCTATTGAGCGTTGAAACACATAGCAAAAGTGTTCTTATGTCCTTGTGTTGAATGTGCCTGTTATTGCAGGGTTCACTTGTGCAAGTTCACTTGTGCAGGATTACTTGTGCAAATAGTAAATTGCAGTGTCGAAGCAATAAGTGATTTGATCAAATAATCTCGGATTAAATTCAAATAATATATATTGCATATCATAAAGAAAGGTCGGCATATTCGTCACGACCCAGCTAACCTGCAAAATATATTTTTTTTAATTGTATCAAGGCATGTGCAAGTGCCATTCCTTATGGTTTAAAACATTCTTATGCATAAACTTGAATCGTATGGCATGACTGATCTACCACTTCAATTCATTTCAAGCTATTTATCTAACTGTACTCAAGCTGTTCAAATTGGCGGTAAAGTTTCAGCTGCTAAGAACGTAAATCAAGGTGTTCCTCAGGGATCGATCCTTCGTTCATTGCTTTTCTTGCTATTTATTAATGATGTACCTAATACTTTGAGTACTGCAGACTGTATCTATTATGGAGATGACACGACCATTTTCACTTGCACTAATAACATTGATGACCTACAATGGGAAATTAATGTAGATCTACATTATATAAGTTCATGGTGTCAAAAGAACATGTTAAAGATTAATCCATCCAAAACCGTTTTTATGGTCTTCCATTCCTCACCGACAGTAGTTTGAAAATCTATATCTGTTCGTTAGGACGATAACTTGATACCAATGTCTGATCGAACAAAGTTTCTTGGGGTAATTCTAGACAGGCATATGAAGTTCAATCATAATGCGCAATCACTTATTTGCAAGATAATCTACGAAATACGTGCCATAATCAAAATTCGTACATACTTTCAACCACATATTATTCATTCCCTTTATCACGCGTATATTATTTTGCATATCTTATCGCATATCAGCCTGGGTCAACACATATTTCACCCACCTCAACTAACTTCAACGCATACAAAATCAAGCTCTTCGTCTCATGACATTCAGTCAATTCTTAACCAATGCAATGCCACTTTATCAAAATTTAAATATCCATCCTCTTCATCAACTATTTCAGCTGAAGTTATCCATTGTTATGTATAAACTTTTTCGTGGTATTTTACATGTTGATGGCATTATCGTGGATGACCTCGTAAATAAAGTTACTAGGTTTTCTGAGCTGGATAATCGTCTTCTGCCTAAGGTTCGCATGAACTACGGCAAGCTCACCATCACGTTTATGGGAATCAAGCTGTGGAATTTTCTTTCATACATCATTATATCATTGAGCACGGAACATGCATTCAGAAACCAAGTAAAAAAATACTTTTTGCAACAACTGTCTTCATCCTAGCAATTTATTTTTGTTTGGTACATGTTACATTGCTTTTCTGTTTTGTATTGTAACTTGTGTTAGCTTTTTTTATGTTTGTTCAATGTATAAGTATTTTTGATTTTGTATTTATTTTTACACTGTTCATTTTTTTGTCGCCAAAGATACTGGAACCACTGAATGATGTACACCTTCCTTTTTCTTTCACATCTTTTATGGGAGCCCCCCCCCCCCCTCCCCCTGACAGTTTTTAACTTTGATGCTTTGAGGCTCCTTGAGTGTTACTAATCTTGTACACACTTTTTTGTAAACTAATATTGTTGATATTGAGTAAACTGAAACTGAAAAACTGAAAAAAAAAAAACGAATTTTTATAGTTCTAGTAGGATTTTACTTTGAGTCGAATGCAAGTGATAACATGTATAATATGTTACATTTTAAAATTTACTTTTCTTAGGACATAGATGGTAGAACAAGCTTTTAAACTTAAAAAGTAGTGAACTGATGCGAGGGTAATATGTTCATATAAGCCTTGATGTGAGGCTTCGCAGCTGCTCGGATTTCGCCCTGGTTAGGTTTTTTCATGGCATAGCGCTGCTTCACTGCCGCGAAGCCGCCTTTACATAAGCACTTGTATACATTTTATTGTTCATCTCAAATATTTAAAAATTTCTAATAGTTTCTATTTAAATCAAAGTGCTCAAATACTCTCACCAGCCCAGTTCAGAGTCTTAATTTTGGCTCGCATAATACATAGGACCATGCTTCAAATTCAGTGCAAGTCTTTGAACCTTGGCATAAAACACAGAAGTGTTTTATGCCAGGGTTCACCACGGCTCCTCTGACGTATTTATGGACATTTTAAAATTATATACTAAAAGATGGCGAAAAAGAAAAAAGAAAAAGTTTTGTCGTCCAGAGTCGAACCTACGACTCCTCACTTCGTAGCATGCGGCGCCAACCGACTCGGCCACAAAATGTACATTCTTCAGCATGCCAACAGTGAGCTATTTATATATGCCATTTACTGCTGGTGGTACTCAAAGATTGGTGACATCAGCGTGTTCTTCTTATCACCGGTGAGATGGCGCAAAGTGTCCGGAGGGCACTCCATATAGTTTGTCACCTTGCTCGTTGCAATACGCGCGCCCCTCAACAGGGCGTGGTTACTCATGTGCACGCGCTCGTTTCTTGGTCAGTGTGGTTTCTACATCTTAGGGTTTCATACCAAGAGTGCATTGAAGTTACAGAGAGCACAAAGGTCTCTAAGCTCGCTGCAGTGGCTGCGCTTGCGAAAGGAGCGTGCTGCTCACACACAAGTAAAAATTGGCACAGTTGTTAGTTCATGCTCGTCCAGTATGTAGTTGTGCATTTGCTCTGTAGGTCTTTCTTTGTGTTTGAGCGGAGTGCTTTAAGTGTCCAGCTGTGACAGGTGTTAGTTCGTGCTCATCTCATGTATTTTTCTTTTTTTTTTTGTGTCCATTGTGCTTGATTTAAAGAACGTGCTGCAAGTTTCAAGCAGCTTGCCATTCTTTGCCTGACATTACAGTTTTATGCTGTAGGAATAGTTTTTTCAATTTTGTGGTGAAACAATTTCCTATAAGCTCCCAACTACCTCTGTGAAGACACGTTTCACTCTGGTTACATACCGATTCTTATGACAGAGGGGTCAGTCATGCTTCTTTGTGTGTGTGTTACCCAGTTGAGTTTATTGGTTATTTGGGCATTTTGAAGAAGTTGTGACTACTAATACCGATGTCTCAGGGGCTCTTTTAATCGCGATCAGGGTCATCTGGATTGCTTTTTTTTGATCATGATCAACTTTATGGCTGCTACTACACAACCTGAGCTAATCCAGTTCAAGTTTGTATCAGATGAAATGCACCAGGTGGCACTTGCGTGCCATAAGACATGTCATTGACAAAACTCAGCTTTTGATATTTTATAATAGCCGCTTATCAGCGATATGTTATTCGTGCAAGAACCACTCGAACGTGAAAAACTTTCCGGGCCACTACAAAAATAATTTCGTAAATCCATCATTCGGTAGAGTTTTCTTTGCACTTACTCGTATTGCTTTGCAAGAATCTTAATCTACACTTTTATTTCTGATGGAACCTGCTCATAGCCTTCCAGTCGCAGTGAAACGGCAATCTCGTTGTACACGCCAGAGTTTCACTTCTGCCGCCTCAAGTCTCCCAGTTGCTCCTGCCAGCGGTCACTTACTGTAAAGGTCTTTCATTCGATCAGGAAGTGCACTTACGCTGCGACGTAGTAGAAAAGCTGGCGACACTCCAAATCAATTTTGTTTGAGATCTCCAACTACTCAGACGGTGCGCGAGTTGAACTTGTCGTCTCAGACTCGTCTGCTTATCGTCTGCTTCTCCCATAACAACATGCAGTCAATATGAATCTTGAAATATGCAATATTACAGATTATTATCAATTGAAACAGTTTAAAATTTTTTATTAAAAAATATTTAGCTTTTGATCTGATCTGCAGAACTATGCTTGATTTTTTTTTTTTTTCTATTGCTTTCGACAAGCTCGGCCAGGGGTTGCAGACAACACGACATCGCGATATCTCAGCCAGATCGCAATAGTTTTGATCCCGATCGGGCCTGATTGCGATTAAAAGTTATCCTGTAGCAGCAAATCTGTGTAGCAGCTCGGTTAATCTAAATCAGCACAGATCGTGATTAAAAATGCCCGTGCGACACTGGCATAATAAACTGCAGAAGTACAAGGCTGTATTCTGGTGCGGCTTCTTCTGATGCCCTCCCTGTTCTCACTGTGTCTGCACCAGGGCACTGCTTTGAACAGTCCAGTGGCAACCCGCCCAGGGGCTTGCAGTTTATCCTGGGCACCCAGAGCAACCCTGCTGTGGTGGACACCATTGTGATGGCAAACCTGGTAAGCTGCTACTACCCGAGGCCCATTGATCCCATTGCTATTACATAAAAGCATTGGCATAGTCTGGTTGTTAGAGGCTTACGTAAAATTGTGAGCAGGAGTGTTTAAGAAATGGCTGATGTGAAGTGTCCGAGGTCACATTGAACAATTATTCTTGTTCATTACTAAGCTACAGTGGTTATAGTTTTAATGCTCTTCCTTCTGGCACCTATGTAGCGTTTTTACTGTAAAAACATTTGTGATCCTGAACAATGTAGTGGGGCGAATTATGCCATGGACCAGGGCCCTTGTTTAAATACCATGCATCTAAGCTTCCACAATTCTGTTTTTTGCAATTGTATTTTCTATTTGTATTATCTGTGCTCTACAAAAACGATACATGGGTGAAAAGGATAACCTTGTTGACTTGACAGCCACTTCATTAAAATACCTGAAAACAACGATAAATTTGGCTTTGAAGCAAGGCAGCTGCAGGTCATTGTGGCTGACCGTGCTTTTTCTTGTAAACACTATTTCTCATAAACAGGCAATGAGCGCAGTGGACTTGAAAGTACGGGTGCGTGAATATGAAATCTTCATCTGTGAAACAAGTGCAATATGATTATTCCTGGCTTTCTGCAAAAAATAATTATAATAATAATAAGAAGAAGAAGAAGAAGTCAGTCAAAGATTAATAAATATCAAGATTTGCACAGCAATTAATGTACAGCAAAATTTGGCATTGCTTTGCAATACTTCTTCAGTTTATCACAACTGCAGTTATATAATGTTACAATAAAAGGATAGTTTGACATATTCAGGAAGCAGTGATGTCCTGCTCATGTCAAAGTTTCTCCAAATGCTAGAAGCATGCTCATCACTAGGTGTCCTGGTGCTTAAGTGTTTTGTCTTGATCTCACATTCATATCCCCTAAACATGTTATCACACTCAGAGATAGAGTAATGGCATCCAATCTTCTGGATGTTTGTTGCAATTGCCCCTTTATCATAAATTAGCCCAGAATGATGGTACTTTATCAATTTCACGGCATTGTTTGCACTTGTGTTGTCTTATGCCTACCTTCGTCCCGTTCGTTTGCACACTTTTTTTTTTCCCCACGGTGTATCAACTAGCAACTAGCCCAACTCTTAATCTTGCATTATCATTATTTACTGATGGCCACCTATATGTTCCAGTGGTTCCGTTGGTATAATGGTGAAATTTAGTGCACTTGGTTGCAATATTACCCTCGATACCATACACATTGTCACATACTGGCAACTACATGGGAACACTAATACACCCTTTGTGAAACTGATCCAAGTGAAATGGTGTAGCATTGTAGAAGCAGCAATAGTTTCTCTGTAACTCTGAAAGTATAGCATGTTTTCAATGTATTGTAAAAGCTTTGGTTGTTTGAATATTTCGAATTGTAGAAGTTTCTCTCTGCTGAATCAAGTGCCGAATGAGTCAAATATGAATATTTCAAGCTCAGCACATGCGCACCACTACTTTGAAGGTCTTGTTAATACCATTCACTGTGACTGAGGTCCCCAGCCATAAGTATGGTAGCGGTTTATTGGCCTTTACTTGGTGGTGGAAAATAGTTTCGCTGTGTTTAATGAAAATTGCTTTTATTATTAGATGTACGGAACACTCACTATGCGTATCGTCTAAACTTGTCATGTACAGGTATTCCACAGTGACCTTGTCATTTGCCTTCTTTGAACCTTTGATTCTTTGTGATATTCTAGGTGTCAATCTTATCTGTAAACTTGTCTACTTTCTTTTTTCTGCTAGGGTTACTTTCAGCTAAAGGCTAACCCCGGTACTTGGACTCTGCGACTGAGGCCAGGGCGATCTAGCGAGCTTTATGACATCACAAGGTTGGTTCTTAGCGTGATGCTTATTAGTGGTGCCCATGGTCCTGTATTGTGCAGAATTGCGCCAGGGCAAAATAATGGCCGGTGCGGTGTGCTCACTTACAGCGCAAATTTAGGTCTGAACTCAGCGCTCACTTTTCTTTTAATCGCTGGATAGCTGGCAGTGAAATAAAATGGCATAGCTGAAGTAATATTTTGTGTTCACCTAATTATCTTACCCATCAGTTGACAGCTAGCAGTGTATATTTGCCAGAAAATGGAAGTGTTATAATATGGCTAAAAATTACATTTCACATTTTTAAGTCTCTGGAAGCATACTTGCTCTTTTGCTCCTTTTGCTTGTTGTGAGGTAACCTTTCCACTATAAGAGCAGTCAAATCCTGTGCTTTTCATCACAGTTAAGTTGTAGTCGTTAGAGTGCTCATAGCATCTGCAATAATCACTGTCGTGTAAAATTTGCATGCAAATTTGCACTTCTAAATTAGAGTGGAATGCCTTCGTTGATATTCCACTTCAGTTTTTGCGTGTGATCTCAGCCTAGTTTTTTTCTCTCTCTCTTTCTCTTGCCAGCCATGAAAACACAGACTCCTCACAGGACTCCACTGATGTGTTAGTAGTCATAAACAGTTTCAGAAGCCACGTCCTGAAAGTGAAGGTGAGTGCTATGACACCGTCATATGCTTGTATCATATTGAACAATCATATGCTTTAAACTGCAGGAGTGATTGGGTCTGTTTATTACCCCTTTGTCACGTTTATTGCTACTTATTGCATCCTTTGAAACTTGGTGCCACTAGCTATGAATTGTCTTTCAAACTATTTAACTGCAATAATTAACCTATTTAACAATGCCTCAATTTGCAAAAGTTCTATATTGGTGTCATACAGGGTTTTTTAATTTTTCATTGTTTGCTGATTACTCTATCGCATGATGCACATAAAGTGAGTAGTTTGTGTAGCCCTGCCTATGCAGAATGGTTCACTCGTTACCACTGTAGTGTCATTGCTAATTAGTTTTTAAAATGATGTTCTCAGTTAATATTCAACGGGTATTAACATGTGACTGGTACTAAGCCTGTTCTTTTGTCGTCTAATGGTCCCAAGAATATATTCAGTGTGCTTCTGTATGTAGTACGACATCTTATGTAAGCTACCCATCCCATCAGGTCGCAAAGAAGCCTGGAAAGCAAAATGAGGACTTGCTTTCTGATGGAGTTGAGGATGAAAATGACCTGTGGAGCTCATTCTCGCAGTGAGTGTTTTCTCTCTGCTTATTTCAGCTAAATGCATGTTTCATTCATGCAGTGAATAACTTCCTTTTGTTGATACTTTGTGTAATGTAGGCCTAACTGAATGCCTCCTCAATGTTCGCCTGCTGAGAAACCTTCGCTGTGTCAGCCATACCCAATCGGCTGGTTTTTCTTTTGAGACCGGTACCTTTTTTCAAATGTTTATTGTGTACGCGCTCTGAGAAAGCTACAGTGCAGTGTCAACATGTCAACATGATGAGCTAAAGCAAGACCTTGAGTTAGCATCTTTTCATTCATGTGGTTGCAGTGCAAAGAAACATTATAGAGTGCATGAAGGTCTCTCACACAAAACATGTCACATGCATATAGGCTAGGTCCCATTTACTGTATAGAACTCGATTACTTAAATGTCAGTTTCACAGATACATCAGTAAACAGGGGTTGTGTGCTCAAGCCAACGTTTCGAAAAGTGAACTCGACTTCTTCAAGGCTAGCAGTTCTAACCCTGAAGTGTACTCGTGGAAACTCTCTGTCGCTGTTTTTTGGATTTGCACAGATATAGCCATGCAGTACATTCTCAGTAAACGAAAATTTGTTTAACAGAACTGCTGCCTAAATGAAACAAATGGTACTCACAAGATCGGTTTCCTTCTTCTATTGTGCACCTTTGTACATCTCTGAGTAAACTCCTGTTAAACAGAACATATTTTTCTAGTTCCTTCAGGTTCTGTTTAATGAGTTTACTGTATCCAGTATGAAAGTACAAAATAGAACTGGTGTGTGGCTTTGCTGTAAGGTCATTTGGTCACCCAATTTGCTCTTCAGTTCAGGCTTTAGAGAGCAAACTCATCCAAAATGACTGCAGTACATTTTAACCTATTCATGTCCTCATTCATTCTGTTCTAAGACTGTACACTTTCTTTTATTATCATTGTGAATTTTCACATAAATCTACTTGAGAAATCAAATCTTCAACCGTGTTTTGAGTGCAAGTATGATGTAGCAGACTCTTTGGTTTTTCATTACGATGTCTTGACTAAAACACCCAGTCGCTCACACATCTTGGTAGTTGTTGAACTTGTTTCAACTAATGGCATTTTTCACTGGTTGACCCGAGCAGTCACCATAGTTGTAGAGCAAGTGCTTCAATTTTACAAATCTGAATTTGCCAGCGGAAAGTGAAAATGTTCCGCAAAAGAGCATACGCAAAGTCCAAGAGTGCATGATACAAACTGGCACCGGATGCTAGGCTCCACACAAGACACACTGGATATGACATGGGCAGCATGGTCTATTTTTACCCGAATCTGTGCCTTGACACTAAAACAAATGAGTGATGCTACATAGAAAGAGTTGATTTGAAACATTCCATGAAACGCGTAAACCCACTTCGAATGAGCCGGTGAGACTCCAATTTGTTTCATAAAAAAAAAAGAATTTAAGTACAGTGCACTCTTAATAAACAGAACCTGAAGGGACCGGGAAAATGTGTTTCATTTAACAGGAGTTTCATTTACTGAGAGGTGAACTGGGTGGCTAAATTCAAGTATGAAACCAATCATATTAGAAGCAGTCGCTCTATTTAAGCAGCAGTTTTGTTTAACAGATTTCTGTTTACTGAGAATTCACTGTTGCTTGCACTGGCCGTGCAAGGCTTGAAACAATGATGCTGGTCGATCCAATAGCGTTTTTTCAACTGGTGCTAGGTTCGAACTTGCCTGGTTTTAGGCTCGAAATTGGCTATGCTTATTGCGAGGCTTGAACTTTTCTAGGTCTAAACTTTGCTGGTGCTAATTTGGAGCTTAGCTTATGCTAGACATTTTCTTTGCTAGCAATCGCATTGACCAGCTTCGGTGTTTGAAGTCTTGCATGGTTTTTGTTGAGGCTGCGTCATTTTAATAAGTTGTATGTCGTTAGGCTCATCTCTATAACAATTGGTCCTCCGTGTCTCATTGGTCGTTAAGACTGGATTGGTTTGTTGTAGACGACGTCTTTCTTAATCAGCAACATGTTGAGCCGTGCTATAAGCAGCCACTTCTGTGGGTATGCCGACTGTCCTCTGGTGATTCATAGCCAGAACTGCCTTTATAGAGATTGCGAAGACATGCACATGCACAGTAACCCTATTTATGTCATATTTTACATTATAAACGGTTGTTAGGTGACACGGTTGTTAGGTGAACCCTATTATGTCATATTTTACATTATAAACGGTTGTTAGGTGGCGTGGTCTCTACGCAGCTGCAACATGACACATACGCTGCTCGGTGTGGCAGCTGCTCCGTAAGCTTGGTGTAGGGTGTGGCTTCAGTGCATGCGTGGTTTGGTGTGATGTCTCAGTAACGAAGCACGGCAAGGCCAGGTGTTCCACAGCTTTGGCGGTTGCTGTGGCGGTTGCTATGGCAGTGGCGCAGCGAGGTTTTTTTCTGCACGACAGCCATTTTCATGTTTTGGCTAGCAGCTTGGCTATTAAAAAAAAGAACTGCTCTTAATTCACCCATGAAAAATGTCGTAAGCTCTGCTTCTTCAGCCAGTTCGCTAGCGTTTCTCCAGTTGCAGTGTCATGCGCAAGACTACAGCAAAGCTTGCGTGTGCTTTCAGACATGTGTGTGATGATTTGGCGAAATCACAGAATGCTGCTCCACTCCATTTGTGTGTGTGTGTGCAAATATTTGGCTGATCATTTCTCTTCTTGTATGAGTGCATAACTGATCTAGTAATAATGTAACATTGTTTATTGACATTATGGGTGCACTGCAATGGTAATGAGGTGCTTGTTTGAGCTTGTCGCACAAACGAGACATAGCACAATGACTACAGTTTGGCATCAAGTTCTCACACCTCGGAAGGCACTTCTTGCATAAGGTATAAAAATATTGGCCTTAGATATGAACTTGATAGCCCAATCTAGAAATGGCATATTAGGATCGCTGGGCACACTAGCAAGGCCTTAAAGTATGTTTTAATTTTTGCTGTGAGCAGCAGTTGCTAGCTGGAGAACAGAATTATTTTGTGTGTCCATTGACAAAAATCTAAAATCATTATTTTTAAAAATGTGTGTTTCTGTAGTCTCTAAAACTAAGGCTCTTCTGATGTCAAAGACAGCACTCTCTCCAGTAGTCTGTGCCCACCCTCTATTCTTTAGCAATAACCTAGAAAACGAAATTGTCGGGTCTATTCTTAGCTAACAAAATTTGCTGAGCTGTGCAAAATATGGTCAGCAGGTACCAAGAAACATTTGTTTCGGTGGGTATGAGCAATTAAAAAAAAAGTCATGCTGGCTGCAGTACATCATCACAGAAGAAAACACTTGTTTTCATTGGACCAAGTGTCATAGAGCCATAGCCGAAACTGTCACATAATTGCTGTTCATTTTTAAAAAGTACCGTATAAACCGGACTATAGGCCGAGTGGGAATATAGGTCGACCCCCCAAGTTCAGGTTACCGAAAAAGAAAAAAAAAGGAAAACAATCCAAAACTGCCAAACCACATTTATTTGCGAATTGGGCGCACCCCATCCCGATCGTCGGAGCTCCCCTCTACCACCATCGCAACTGTCGCATTGTCGCACCAACTGTCGCACCATCGCATTGTCTTGCGTTTGAAAATGACGAAGGGCGGAAGCTTTCTACCATCTGCCGTGCATGCCAGCATGACGGTGAAGCGCGAGTGCTCGTTACCAGTGGACAGCAGCTTCACATCCTTGGCGCCGTGCTGCATGATCGTGGTCGACGAAGGCATGTCAAACCACACGGGGGTCTCATCGGCGTTGCCAATCTGCCCCGTCATGTAGTCGTTCTGCTCCCGAAGCCGGCTTACAAAGTGCTGAAAGTTTATGAGCTTGTCCTCGAACTCCTCCGGCAACTTTTGACAGATGGATGTGCGCCGCTGGAGAAAAAATCCTTTGCGTCGCATGAATCGACGCACCCAAGAGTTTGGTGCACGAAACTCTTCTCTCGTGAGCCCAGCTTCTCGAGCAAGTTCCACGGCTTTTTTGCGAATGGTATCTACGGTCACTGGCAGCGAGCGCGCACGAACTTCCCGCACAAAGTTCGCTAGCTTATCCTCCAGCTGCGGATGAACGGCACTTCGTCCACGAAACGATATTTTTCGAGGATTGCACATCTGCAGCTTCCCTTTCTGCGCCCTTCAATAGCGCACGCTTTTTTCTGATACACCAAAGCAGCGCTGAGCAGCCATATTCCCGTTCGCTTCTGCGAACTTAACAACATCTAGTTTAAACGCAGCTGAGTACTGCCTCCTCGCACCGCTAGACATATTCATTAAACGAAAAAAAAAAAAGGCCACTAAAAATGCAGCGAAATGTCAAGCGGAGCGAAAACTCGGAACAGATCAGAAGCAAATCATCAACACAAAGAAAACAAACTGCGATTGGATTTGGATGTGGATATAGCCGCGCCTGGCTTCAAAAGCACATGCAAGCCATATGTTGCCAGACAGCGTCGCACTTTCGGCTAGACACCGCTATATAAGATGAGGGGCGACCTTAGCTTATTATTTTATTGAAAAAATCTCGACCTATATTCCGGTTTATACGGTAAACATTAGAGTCAATCAGTTTTCATATTCTCAAAGTACAGTATTATGCTTCTGGTGCTCATCATTATAATTAATAATTATTGGGGTTTAATGCCTCAAAACGCATATAATTATGGTTAGTAGTGCCTTTGAGGGGTATTAGCTTGTTGCCTGTCCACACATTTACACATGTTGTACAGCTTGTTTGGAGTTTGCTTGGAGTGGGTGTGGTGCCCGAGCGGTGCAAAAGCATCTCCTTTCTGTGCACTCCTTTTTTTGTTTTCCTTTCTCTCTTCTCTTGTAAACAGAATACCTATAGTTGGCGGCTTATTAACGGAGTGGAGGCAGATAGGCAGAACAATCTACAGGTCAGCCGGCTTTCTCTGCTCATCCTTGTACTCAAAAACGTGCTCGCGCAAGTGTCTTCTTCTGCGTTGCCAGCCACAGGCATTGCTGTGCTTCTCTGTTGCTTTATTTTTCTGCTTGTGTGTTCCTAAGGATATTTATTTTTATCTGCGTTAATTCCTGGTGGATGGTGGTCCTGACTTTGTTGGTGATGGTTGGAGCGCTCCACTTGCAAACAGCTTTATATTTCTCGATACCTATCGCGCTAAGCTCCTGCTTGTTTGAACAGCCATTTGTGTGAACTATTTTGTCGCTTTTTTGAAACCATGCATTTGTTTATGAATAAGCATTTTTTAATGTGAACGGTTTATGTGACCCATGAAGTGACAAATGGGTTGCTCTCCAGTGAGAATCGGCATTACCACTCGACGGTGAGAAACTCACAAGACCGAGTGGTGACACCATTGTATGGCGTCATTTGAGGGCTTCTTCATGTGATTTTGCAAGAGGACATCAGTAATAATGTTCTGTGGTAATGTCATAGAACATGGACATTTGAGTCGTTGAACGGCATTATAGTCAGTTAGTATTTAGTGTATTTGCAAAATGTCGCAGTACTAGCAACTGCATCGGCTAAAACAAATGAAGCAGACAAAAAAAATTTATTATGCATACTTCGATCTATGGTACTATATATCATTAAATAATAAAACTGAAAATTAAAAGAAATCATTAACTTGCTTAAGGTGTTAGCTCCTGTGGGATGTCATATACTTTGAACAGTCAGATACAGTTAACCACTCAAATCCAGTTAGCACGATTTACAAAATTACATCAGTATATTATTAGAGTAAAGTTTGAGCACTGTTATCTTGTTGCATCAGCTTTTTGTTTTTATACATTTACCAATTTTGAGGGAATAAAGTTTTAAACTTTTACATGTGAATGAAAACTTAGCTTGCAACAGTTGGTAAAATGTACCTTTCTCACAGATGTGGTAAATGCTATTCGATTCAGTTCAGCACTAACTTCGCGTGTATTTGTTAAAGATAGAAAGGGGTTGGCTCTCAGTTAAATGTGCTTTGATATCAAAGGAACTTTTTCTTTTTTAACATGGGGAAAAGCAGAAAAGCATACAATGCTAAAAAGGGTTTCCTTTTGACGCAACTGTTCATTGTCAACTGCGAGAAAATCACTTCTTGTACTTCCGTCATCGTCGTTACGTAGTGTCCACTGTCTGACGATAGTGAGGTAGCCCAACCGGAACTGTGGCATCACAAAGTATCCTGTCTTCTCTGTATCAAGTGTGCTGTGAGGACAAAATGCAGGTGGTAATTCAGGTACTCGGGGTCGGCTACTTTCTGTGGTGCAGATAAACCAGTGTCCTCGAAAACCATCTTCAGAAAACTTTTACTGAACACACATAAATAGTCTGCATGTAATGCTGGTGCAACTATAGTAATGTTTTTTTTTTCTGTGTACAAGAGAGCTCGAATCGCTTGCGGTCGAATGATTTGATGAACGACTGAAATTATCTTTCTTCGTTCATAAATTGTTTGTCATGGTAAAGTGGCAAAGCACATGTTGCTTCCATTTCCCTTGCATCCCATGAGAGTGAGTTATTAAATATTTTTTAGGGGAGTTTCTTTGTGTCCTGTTATGCATGTCTCACTCCGTCTCTTGACCACACACACTGTTCAAGGCCACACACACTGTTCAAGGCCAATTAACATCTTCTAATCTGTGTTGCTTTCACTGTTGAATGTTTTGCAATTCTCCATGTTCTGCAGTTTCCTGTTATTGTGTGCATTGTACAGTGGGGTTCTTTAGGAAAGAGGACAAGTGAGTGAGTTGCAGCAGGAGAAGGCACACCTGCTCTAGGTGTCATCTATTGCTAACCAGCACACTGGCAGGGCGGCAAATCTAGCAGGCGCTTGTGTATTGGCTGGGCCTGTTATTTATTCCCATCAGTTGGTGGGGCCAAAAGTTCTCGGTGGGTGGTGCCAAAAACCTTCTTTTGCTGCCACGTGATTGAGTTAAGCAGTCACCACAGGGAAGAAGCTGCACGCTTGCATGCTCTCTTTCATGAAGTTCGGTACAAGTTCGTGGCACCGCTGAGCAGCGATTTCCTCAAGCTGTAGCGAAATGGCTTTATTTGACACTTAATAGCCACTTGCATAAAAGTTTTGATAAGGTTTATGGTTAAATTAAAAAAAAAACCTGAAAAATGGTTTCGGCAAAAATGTGCATGTCTGTCAGACTCTGTTGGCATTTTAAGTAATATTATGTGGAACAACATAAAAGAGCTGTGCTCACAAACCGGCTTGGTAATGTTCACTGCTGAAGTGTAATAAAAGATGAAATGGCATTTTCAAAAGGCTGCACAAGAAACACAGGTGGCTTTCTTTTCTAGTTCACTTTTTTTTTCACTCACTTTTATGCATCTTCAAAGGGAGCTTCATCCACCAAACCAGACCTGTTTTAACGTTTTGTATTTATGCACTGCATTATGAGATTAGCGAATCGCTCATCATTCACCAATTCATTATTGCAATGTATTTGAGGGTAAGAACTGAGATGAGAAAGAAAACAGTTCAGCACAACAGTTCCCTGAATTAGTGTCAGCACAGAAGGTTCTCCAAATATCAGCTCGCATTCATTGAGGAACGCATTCTGTTGGTCCCTACGACAATGCTATCTTGTCTGTCACGTGATTGTGCGCTTGCATATGCTGCCAGTGCAGACTCTGATGCAAAGTTTCACTACAATTAACCAACACCCTACTGTCTTGCTTTCACATTTCCAGAGAGCTTTTCGGTGATAGGTGAGACACTTTCCATGCCTGGCGTGTATGCAACTTACCTGCGGATGCTGATGCTGCTTTCTATGTTGGATGCCACTTTGCCATCTGCGCTATGCAAGAAACTTTTTTTTTGCAATGCACTGGGGCAAAAGAAAAACTATCACTGTACGGCTTTAAATGGCTGCAGTGCTTTGTTCTTGCATGTGATGTGCTGCTCTGTTTCGGCTTTCCACCCAAAGTCAGGACCACCTTATTGTAATGATGTTATTGTGCTGTGTTTGCTCTTTCTCTATCTCTCCTTTAAAAACACTTTTAAAAAATCTTGTGTATGTGCATGCCGTCTTTCTAGTACTTTATCTCTAGGCTTGCAGTGTGGCTGCTAGCTGCATGCTTTTTGTTAAGTCTGGACTTTTTTTTATAAATTGGATCATTTTTTGCACATTTGTCGATATAATGTAACTTTTGTTTTCCATCGTCCTCATTTGACTTAGCTCTATCGTTGGCGAGCCAGCTAAGAAAGACGAAGAAGAACAGGACAATGTGATCAATATATTTTCACTCGCTTCGGGACATCTCTACGAGCGACTCTTGAGGTGAGTGGCATGCGTATCAGTGTTTTGTTTTGCATTTTTGTTCCCTTTAATATTCTGCGACTAAGCTAGCAAGTCCTTGTTCACGGAGTTGCCTTGAAACTGTCAGAGATTGGTAACTGATCACCTCTATGAGCTTTGCTGAGGCGTCGACAGGCTGGGCTCACTGTATTTGTCTAGCAAGGCCCCTCGATGCACAATGCTGTTTCAGACTGGATTGGTATACATATATTTCTAGATGTGCCCTTTTATGGTCATTTGCTTAATGACTTCTACTACTTTTTTTTGTATTTAATTAAGCTGTCACTGTTCATCAGTGATGGGCCTATACAGCTATGGCATTTTGCTCTTAAGGGCATGGGAGAGAGAGATAGAGAAATAGAGAGGAAAGGCAGGGAGGTTTACCAAGCTTGGCTCGGTTGGCTACCTTATACTTGGTGCGGGGAAAAGATAGATATGTGGTTTTTAACGTTCCAAAACCACCATATGCTTACAAGAGAGTGGAGGGCTCTGCAAATTTTGACCACCTGGTTTTTTTTAACGTGCGCCCAAATCTGACCACACGGGTCTACACCATTTCGGGCTCCATGGAAAATGCAGCCGCCGCAGTTGGCATTCTATCCCGGGACTTGCAGGGTAGCAGCTGAGTATCTTAGCTACTAGACCACCGTGATGGGGCGTGGGGTGGGGAAAGGGGTAATAAGAAAGGAAAGAGATAGAGAGAAAAGAAGAGTAAGAAAGAGGTGGATTAGTAGTCAGCTCGAGACTACACAGCACGGTTTTACACTGTTCTTTCACAAGCACGTGTGAAGTTCGGTGGTCCTAAAGAAGCACAAGAGAGCTTTCCTAGCTTTGCGCGTATGCGAGACCATCAGCCAAGGTCCCAGGATCTTTTTTTCTGTAAGTTGTCGTGAATCTAGGTGACACAGCTTGGCTTCCATAGCATGTTGTTCAGATTGGTATGATGAAAAGTGGCATAGAATGTGCTCAAGTATGTCCTCGCAGGCGCAAATGTTTCATGCTGCACTGCTGGCCATTCCAATGAGACACGAATACGCATTCATAAATGCCACGGCCAAGGATTTATGCGGACATGAAGGATATGAAGATGGTCAGAATTAGTCTGAGGTCCCACACTACAATGTGCCTCAGTATTGTATGGTGATTTTTACACGTAAAACCCCAAAGTCCTTTTTTTTTTTTTTTTTTGCCTTTCACAGAGCGGAACAACTTGCCATTGAAGGTTTGTATTTATCAGACCAGTTTTGGATGCAAATCTGCACTGGCATAATATTATATTTTATAAAGGATGTTTTTGTGAGCTCGATTGTTGTGGCATTGCTTAGGCTCTTGTGGGTCAATGCAATTAAAATTTTCTACGAGTGTTGAATTTAGTAAGTGTCCTTGGTGTCTATGATGTGTTGGTATTCACCTCTTTTTTTCTTTTAGGATTATGATGCTCAGTGTGTTGAAGAACACAAAAACTCCTGTCAAGTTCTGGTTCCTCAAGAACTACCTGTCGCCTACATTTAAGGTGATTTTAAATGCCTCTAAGCCTTATGAAATCTTTTTAGTTTAGCAGCTTTTCTAACTAGTGCAGTGTACCTGTATCCTGCAGGAGTACGGCCACTAACGTAGGTTCGGTTTTAGCGAGCCACAGGGCCGCGTTCACCGTCACCTCTCGTGACTAATGCTGCTACGCAAGTGTGTTCGAATAACCAAGGCGAAACGCAGCATGGCACGTACACAGTACTGCTCTCAAACAAGTTGCAACACTTTATTGCCTGCAGCAACACTAGAAGCGTCGTACAGCACCTTCTGCAAAAGGGCAGCGGGAAAGCAAACGAGGCCTATCCATGCCATGGGCGAAAGTAGAACACACAGGTGCTGGGAGCACATCTCCGTGTGCAAAAGGATTTATGGTGACATGCTGCTGAAGAGAACGGGCCCTCGTGACTATGCTGTACGCTCCCACGATCACTGACCACAGGGCCCGATCGCTCGAGCAAAGGCAAACTCTGCTCACGTTGGCTTTAGAGGCATGGCTTGGAGTGGAAAGACCATGCACTAACATACCGCACTGCTCTTCGGCCTAGCGTTCAAAAGGGGCAACAAAAAGTAAGCATTCGCCGTGGAGGCGAGGCACCGTTGGCAGTCTGAGCGAGTTCCGAGAACAAAGGGAGCTGATGGATAGAAAGAAAACGTGTGCTCATTGTTCGCTGTCTAGAGAGGATCTACTCCTGCCTGGCATGCACGCAAAACGTCTAGGAAGATTCGAGACCAGCGCCACAGTCAACATCTGATTGTGCGAGCGAGAGGTTAATGTCACTCCCGCTCTCCCAGCGTCGATGGATTGCAGAGAAGAGAGTCATGTTAGGACATGAGAATGGCAGAATTAGGCGACAAAGCCCGTGCAATGGCGATGGGCTATGCTCAATTCCCGCCCTAGTTGCAAAATTATACTAAGTAATTCTCCAGAAGTAACTTTCTTTTTCTTTTTTTAGAAACAGTTGGCTGAATATTGGATACATATATCCATTAACATGTAAAATTTTTAAAGTTTTTCACAGACATCGTTTATGCTTGTGTATCAGCCATATTGACATGTTCTCGCCGACTCACTTTTTTGCTGTAGCATGTCGAAGTTAATGTTCAAACCTGCATGTAATGTGAAGTCAAATGCAATACATGATTGAATTTAGGCCCTGTGAAAAGGAAAAACAAAAGAAAGAACTTATTTGGATACTCACTTCTCTCACTTTAGTGTTCTTGCGAGTGCTTTCTAGTAGTAAAAGGAAACCAACATGAAAATTGACCCATAGCTCAATTGAACCCTTTGCTTAGATAATTCAACTCCAGTTTGCTGTAGACGGTAGGCTATTACTACCCACGACCCATGTGCTGGAGAACTAATGTGTGTGATGGAATTTTAGGCGTGCTGCTTTCCATCTTTATTGGCAAAAGAATATTCTTTCATTATTTATAGTGCCTTCAAACAATAAAAATTTTATGTATACAGCTTGAACTGGTATTTCAACCTTTTTCTTGAGAAAGTGGAATGTGAGTGGTTGTAAATAGCGCCTCAAGCTCGAAACATATGCGTTTCTCCGGGGTGTTGCCCTGCGTTTCATACGCCGGCGTCAGTCGGCGCCTACGCTGCCGGTGATGGTGGCCGAAATGTCCCCTTCTGGAGGATTCAGATATCTGCAGCACCGAGGCCGATGCCAGAAGCGAGTCGATGGATAGAGAATCAATCAGCGCACGGCTGCCAGCAACTTCTGCTACGTAACCTCAGCGTTGCTGCTGTCAAAATGGCTGCCATCCATCTCGGATCTATTAAGTCTACGCCGTGCTCTGTGTGACCCGAAAATTTTCAACTGATGCTTGTATTTGACTTGGCTTGTTCCTCAGAAGCTTCGGCAGGAAGCGGTCGAAATTTATTCGATCCGTTTTCGAGCGCCATACTCAAATTCATCGGTAGGGTTAGCAGTCTTGAGTGACTGAATACGTGGCCTCAAAGATGTACAACTTCCAAGATCAGGGGCCGTATAATGCGAGTTTCTGGTTCTTTTTATTTTCAACAGCTGGCGCTAGAAGGAAAAAGAAAAAACTTTTCGTGGTACTGTGATTAGTTTTTCTCATCTCAGAACTGCAAATAAGACATGAAACTGATTTTTAGGAATATTTGTTGTTGCTGCATTGACGGACACTGCACACTGCTTTGCAAGGTCTTGGGTTCATTCTCTTCAACACACTATGCGACGCTGAGCTAATGCTGACCTTGGCGCTCCTCATATGGTTTGCCACCCTCTGGCGGCATTAACGCTATGATGCCGAGGGAAGCGGCGCCAGGAAAACGCTGGCAAGAACGTCGCATATGTTTCGGGCTTAATAATGACTACAAGGTCTCACTGAAAAGTGTGCGAAAGATTACATTGCCTCTTCCTAGAACGGAATCTACTGTAGTTCAAAATAAGATTGCTTTTTTTGGGGTGCGGGGAGGGGGGTGCTAGTTCGCCTTGCGTGAAAACCCGACTTTGTAGTTTGTGCATTGCATTTTGTGAAGAGAACTGCATTCTGTGTAGCAAGTTCAGCCAAGACGAGTAACTGGGAATGGAATAAACGTCAGGGAGAGCATCTGCAGGATGTCTCCATACTATGTCAACGAGTTGCTTCCCACTGGAAGTGCCACCATATCTTGTTGCAATCAATGCTAGCAGATGTGTTTTTAACTAAGTTGGTCTTAGTGAAGTGTTCTTGCAGTCTGCCTTTAACTAGAGCAAGTTCTTCGCCGAAACTGCTATTTACACTATACAAAGATGAAATTGACGTGAATATGCGGCAGTTCACATTTCGAAAACCTTTGGTTATTCTTTTTTGTGCCCCTAAGCACAAGTAATATATTTCTCGTTTACTTCCTCAGTTCTGGTTATGAACTGGGTTCTTACAAGAGTACTGTCACTAGCATAGAATTAGGAGTCCGAAGTAAGCTGAATGTATGCCTAAATAGAGAGTGTTCTGACATTCAGGCTAACAAGAAATATTAATTTGCATTGGTTTGCAGCACGCTTATATACTTTACGATTTATGAGACCCTTAATTAAATGTTTTGGAACCCATTGCCCTGTGCAGGACGTGCTCCCATACATGGCCAAGGAGTATGGCTTTCAGTACGAGCTGGTGCAGTACAAGTGGCCACGCTGGCTCAACCAGCAGACTGAGAAACAGCGTATCATTTGGGGGTAGGTCAATACCACGTCTTAGTGGCATCCTCTGTCACATTGCATGCACCTTATGTTGGTTTAGAGGGGTACCGACACAAAAATCTTTGCCTCGCCTTCTTTCTGCCTGTTGGTCATAAGTTCCCATAGAACCGCACATCATTTGCTGTAGCGTGTGACAGGTAATTAATTACAAGCTCCTTATTACCAACCAGTCTCAGTTACGGTTTGAGAGAGCTCTAAAAACAACAAGCCTTCAAGTGCAAATACACACAAACCGCATATTACATTAAAATAAGTTTGTTATGTCCAAAAATTTGCTATAACGGTATATTCTTAACATCATAGCTATTTTAAAACTATTCTTAATTTTGTTATAACCAACATTTCTTTATATCTAGGTTTGTTATATTGAGGTTTATTATATTGAGGTTATCACCTAGCCTGTGCAACTTTCAACTGCGGCAGCACACAGAACTGTAAGGCACTTCCGTACAGTCCGTATTAAAAAGTTATTTCAAACAGGACAGCAGTGTTGCTAAAGACAAAACTTTCAATGCTTGCTCCGCAGTCACGTACTTGCGAGCAGGTGCCATGTAATAGTGTGCTGGGGCAAACACTGCGAAATATAAATGGTGGCTATGATGACATCATAACTTGTTGCAGCATGGTGACATCAAGGAAGTAGGGGGGTCACCAAGGATCACCCTTGAGGGTGTCAATAGCGTGAGGTAGTCGATCGCTCATGCAAAGTTCAAAATTAATTTAAAGTACCTTTCAAGCTATATTTGCTCTTGATATTTTGCAGATAATATATGCATGTTCACAGGCGTGTTCATCAATCCCGCAGGCTACAATTTTTTTCAGTACCTCTTTAAAAATTTAGTGAAGTAGAAACTTCTTACAACAAAGTCGCATGTAAATGTCTTAGTTATTGTCCCTTTAGCATTTTTGTATAATGTATGCATGTGTGCGTGTGTGTTGCACTTTGGGGCACTGCAGCGGTAGTTGCATGGTTGAGCGTGCACTTGTAATGCCGTAGGTAGCGAGTCCATGTGCTAACTGGAAACCCACCAGTTTTAACTAATGGGTAGAGGAGTACACCAACCTGGTGCTCTGCTGTTTCTAGGTACTGATCTCAAAAGGTGGTTTCATAAGGTTCTGTGAAGGTCCCTGGTTGCACCTTAACCCACCACAGCCTTGGTGAAATAGCTAACAAGTGGGTGGGTGCACTAAAATCTTTTTATGTTAGTATGTGAAGTGTTAAAGCTTTACAAGTCATTATATAAAACTGAAGTCTCTCAATATCTTCAGTGTTTTCTTTCTCCCAAATATTGCTACCTTCAATTTTAAACTGGGCTCCTCCTGAATAAATGAACCACACTGCTCACTCGGTATGTGCATATTTCAAATCACATTTGCCTTTTCCTTTTTCTCCATTACTTGACAGGTATAAAATATTGTTCCTGGATGTGTTGTTCCCTCTGGACGTTAAGAAAATCATCTTTGTCGACGCTGACCAGGTGAAGCACGATTTGGGAAATTACGAATCTTTTGTATGAACAATTATCTTGACCTTGTCTCCAATTGACATGTTTCTCCACTCACACGAGCACATAGGTTGCACTTGCAGTGTTTCGGTTTAGAGAATTCGCAGCATAGATGAAGACTGCTTTAAATTAACATATTTATGTCGAATATTCACATTGGTATCATCTGCTATCCTATTAAGTTATGTTCTATTCACTTCATTTCCATAACGAGGTCAGCAAGAATAGTGTCAGTGTAAAGCAATATAGCTCTCTGTGTTTCAACATGTATTATCAGCCCAGTGAAATTCTGTGAATACATTTGCAGTTCACACAGTACCAAAACTTGCCTTCTTAGGATTGAAAGTTCAGAAATTGGCCCAATGAGTTACACACCTTTTTTTGTTGCCGTTGATTATGTTCCCACACGAAAAAATTCGTCGCTAAGTGTATCGTTAGAATTTGTCAAACATTGATCAAGTCGTGCATTCCGTAACTAGTGGAAGAAATGCAAATAGGCTGAATCGCACCACCATGGCACTGATGTAGATAGAGCTGGCGCAGGAAGATTTGAAGTTGCCACAGCTGTTTTCTGCTCAGCATGGCTTGGTTAAACTAAGGCAGTGTGTGCTGCAGCTGGAGAATTTCAATGATAGTATTGGGAAATAAGGTTTTGTACGTAAGGAACAGACATCAAACACTATATTATAGACAGGGTGCGAAAACATGACGTCGCTCGGGCCCTCTCACTACAAAAAAATTTGTCTGTTTCTTGTCAGCGGCAGCTGGTGTGGCAGCACCATAGGATTTCTGGCCCACTGACCTTCTGCTTGCAGAGTTCATTGTAATGACAACGATCCTCGATATGACCAACAAAGTTGAACGTTGTTGAAAAAGCTGGTCACTGACCAATGTCAAAATAAAAGAAGAATGACGTTTCGGAATCCGTGCAGATCCAAAAATGGCTTTACCTGGCCAGGCATTGTTCCATGGAACTCTCTACTACGAAAGCGGAACATAAAGTTGTAGATATGTGAGGGGACCATGTTCATAAAATCAGTGGTGACAGAAACAAGCAATAAGTGCTTGGGATGGCTATAATAAACACTGATTGCGAAACTTCATGCGTGCATTCAGCAACTGAAAGTAAGACATTAAAAAAAGAACAGTTCACGTTAAAATAACATTTAAGCTATTTATTGTTGTAAAGTGTTTATGAGCTTTTTTCTGAGCAGCTTTGGGAAAATCATACTTACCGTATAGCCTCATTATAACGAATTCACTTGAAACAGCATTCGGATACTACATACCAATTGATGTCGTTATGCCGACCTTCTTATTTGTTCCATTCGGATATAATTGACTAAAATGTGAGGCCAGCAAGGTAGTCTGGACTCCTTTACACAGCGGGCTTTCCTACCACATACCATTCCTAATTCAATAACTTCCAACGTCAAACATCGCTTGGCATACTTTTGGGATGGGTACAGCGCGCACAGATATCGACGTACCGATATAAGAACGAAGGCTGCCGATCTCCGGTCTGTGTTAATGAATAGTCATGCCTAGCTAGAGCGACAAAAAATTTGCGCGCGGGGTGCTTGGTGTTGCTTTTAGGGTCACAGAGATGCAAAGTTGCTAGCCGTGCTGTCACCGCTCCACCCAGCAGTCACTTCATGGAAAGCTTGGCTAGAAGGTCCACTGCCAATGCAGAAAATAACCATCCGTGGTTCTGGGGAGCTAGTAAGCGATGTAAATCATTGCTTTCAACGAAGCGCATTACGGCTTCTTATTTTCACATGTCCGCTGACGCGATTATCGATTAGTGGGTCGTCCAATGCTCCAAACAATTACAAAAGCTTGTTCTTGTCGTACTATTAACTGTGGTGCATACCCACTTCAAGCATAATTCCTCTCCGACGTCAGCCACTGCATGAACAGTTGGCACAAAATTCCTTGCAAGTGTTTAGCAGATACCACTTCTCTCAGAAGAATGACGAAAAGCAGCATAAGGAATGTCGGCCTACTACCCCCAAATTTTTATTATTAATGCCCTAGTGAGCATCAAGCAAGTGTACTTGCAGTAGTTAGCCATTGAGTGTTTAAATAAAGCTCTGAAAGGCCGCTATTCTAGCTTTCACTGTGACTGTGCTGCACCTTCCGTGTAGGCCTGGTGGTTTTACGATTTTATCCCTGAACTTCCGTTTACAACTGCCTTAGCTAAATCACGACCCTTGAATATACAATGAGTGCAAAAACTTCACTAAGTAGCACAATTTTCCATCTTTTTGCCATTGTGAAGCTATAATTTTGTGAAGAACATGATTGTGTTTTTTTGTTTTGTTTGTTCATTCCTGACTTTCACAATATTTATCGCTGCTTCGGCAGGTGCCAACAGTTTTTATAGTACTTCTAGGTAGTTTTTAGCGTTAGTGAAGATATTTTGGAATGAGAAGGACTACAGAAACTGAAAGTGTGATTTTCAAAAAGTAAATTTTTGTGCCCTCATTGATAAGAAATTCGTTTATGACTTGTAATTCTCTTTGGTTATAACAGACCCATTCATTGTTTACATAAAACTCTGTTGTAACAATACTGGGATTTTACATACTTCTTTTACAACAGATCAAAACCTTCTTCACCATGGAAGTCTGTTGTTATGAGGTTAAACTGTATTGTTGTTAATTTTTATTTTTTGTGTGTGTGTATTTTTCTATTAGTCATGTGTGTTAATGAATATGGAAGTATCACTACGAAAAAATTTGCTGCTTTTCTAGCTTAGCTAAAAATAAATAAAAGGGATAATAATGCTATTTTTGATAATTGTGGGCTGTATAGTTCTGATGAGAAACCTTCCTGCCACATCTAATTTTCAGGTGGTCAGAGCTGACATGAAAGAGCTACGAGACTTGGACCTTGGTGGAGCCCCATATGGTTATACACCATTCTGTGATAGCCGCAAGGACATGGATGGTTACAGGTTGGTGCAGTTTCTAATGCAGTGGTGGCTGTTGAACCACTAATTAACGACGGTGAACATCTCTGTGGTGTGCAAAGAACAGAGATGAACTTGTTGCTTAGAAATGTGAAGTAAACTGAATTCTACACCTTTGTGCTCCTAGAACATTGTTTGCTGTTTTGTTATAAGAAGAGTAGATGCAGAACATGGAAGTCAGAAATAGCTGGTGCATTGTTCCTGCTGTAGAAAGCCCAAGAAGCAAGTTTATGTAGAGTTTACATGGATTATGTGTCCACCTTGCAACATCCAGTTTTCAGTAGTGTTGAGGCATAGTTGTTAGTTTGCATAAAATGCAAGCTTCACACTTGGCATAGTGTGTTACAAGTAGTGTTTCTGCTGTACATCTGACTGCTGATGTTTCTCTCTCTTGCTATGTACTAGGTTCTGGAAGTCCGGGTACTGGGCCAGTCACTTGGGAGGCCGCAAGTACCATATTAGGTGAGGCTCTTTCGACAGCCTTTATCGTCATTTTATCAGTGTCAATTAGTTGGAAACCCAGTATAAATTTTGTTCGAAACGTGTGACTGTAGCAGCTTTTATTAGTATGCTGATGGCTAAATTCAGCTTTCATAATAGACATGTGCAACTCTTTCATAAAAAGTATACTGCAAGCACCAGTCGACACCAGATGGCCACTGTTTGAAGCAGTGTCCATAACGCTCTTTGCGGTTCTACTTTGCTCAAATTAAAAGAATGCATTTTATTCACCCCATTATTAGAGTATAATGCGTGACGATAGCTGCTGATGATAGCTTGCTGATAGCTTGCTGTCAAGAAGCTTATAGACCTCGTAAGATTGCATTCCATCAAACCCTCGACTAATACTTGCTGTGTGCTTTGCCATCAAGTACCGGAAAAACAACTATTTACTGAAGTACCCTTGGTGCCTTCATGATCTGTACGATCATCATCAGCTCAATACTGCAGGGCAAAGGCCTTTCCCACATTTTGCCAATCAACCCGGTCTTGCTCCAGTTGTGAACGTGTAATCTCTGAAAACTTCTTAATCTCATCCGCCCACCTAACTTTCTGCCTCCTACCTGCGAACTTGTCTTCTCTTGGAATCCTTCCTGTTACTCTTAATGACCAGATGTTATCTTGCCTATGCATCTTCAGTGCATGCCCATTTTTCCTCCTGATTTCGGCTAAGGTGTTCTTAACACCTGTTAGTTTCTTGACCCACTCTGCTGTCTCCTTGTCTTAAGGTTACACCTGTCATTTTTCTTTTCATGGCTCACTGCATTGTCCTCAAACCATCATTCTAATAATTTGTGTAGTTTAGCTCAGTGGAATCAGTTTCATGAGGCAATGCAGCTGGGTGGCAACTTGGTCACTTTTACTTTCGCACCACAGATTCAGACGGAAGGCAGGGGTACAGATAGGCTGTTTTTCCACTCTCTGTACATGAGCATTTGTGTGTCTGTGTTATTTTGATCTTTCTTCAAAAACCAAGTGCTTCACCTTCACTTTATTGCTAGAAAATTTCGTAGTCTTTCTTACAATGTTTGTTTGCGTTCCACCCACTTTGGTGGATATGCCAACAGTGCCCTCTACGTGGTGGACCTGAAGAAGTTCCGGAGAATAGCTGCTGGAGACCGACTGCGAGGCCAGTATCAGGGCCTCAGCCAGGACCCCAACAGCTTGTCCAATTTGGACCAGGTATGCACATCGTGGAGATTGCTTGGCCTCTATTGCTCCTTGTTAGTATGATGCACAGGTTTTGGACCTTTGTACCCACTAAGTTGTAAGAGGCAACTTCTATTGGGAATCACCACTGATGAAATTCACAGACAATTAAGCTTAACTGTCTATTAGTTTCACTGTTTGTGTGTTGAGCAAAAAAACAAGTCCCTAAAACAATGCCCCTTGTTTTGTGTCTATTGGGGGGAGTATTCTGCATACTGTCATGTTACTTCTACACATGCTAGGCTATCGCATAAGATAGCTTTTCATCTAAAAGCTGTTATAGTCTGCTACTGCGCACACATATTTACACTTTCAGTATATATGTATTCACATAGAGTATATTAAGGGCTATATTGCAAAAGTGCACAGAATTGGAATTGTTTTTACGCTGTACAAAAAACAGGCAATTCTTTCTCGTAAGGCGAATGAATGGGTGATGGCAACAATGTTATAACATCAGTGTGGCTGTGTTTTTACTCTGTGAAAGCCTGTGCAGATGAGCAACTTTGTTTAGGAGGACACATTCAGGAGAGACTCTTTCATCATCAAGACCCCTTTGCTATATCTCTGTGACACTTTATTGCTGCTTGTGTATCTTGTGTTTGAAGACGCACTAAAGAGAAAAATAATGTCTCGTGTCAGTAGATTGCTCTTTCACTATGCCAAAATCACTACGCTTGCTCAAGAAAGAGCGTGAAAATAACATGTGCATGGCGACACCATCTTGAAGTTCTCGCACCAACTACCATGACGTCATAGATTTTGAAGGCATCCTGCGATTCCTCAGGTAGTAAAAGTGAAGTACATTGTCCTCTGAGGAGGCAGAGATTGAACATACAAAGTATCAGCAAATTTTCTTGAGTAAATGTACCCAAAATATGAGAAATGCGCTTTAAAATTTGTGGTGCCACTCGAGAAAATTATGGCACGAAATTTAGAAGTAAAACATTGACTTCTATTTCCTCCTGCTATATTGAATATATGATGGGAAAATTCATTTGCTGGAGTTTTCAGTGTACAATTCATCAATATAGACATATTTATTGTTTCACTTTGGTGTCCCTTTAACCCTTTAAGGTGGAAAAATCAGAATGTGTAAGCTGTGCATCTCTAATCTGCCATGTTGATGACACTAGCTAAATTTGGTTAGTCAGTGTATGCATTTTCTTGTGTCTTCTTATGTCATCACTTTTAATGTCAGCTGTGAAGTCTACCTGCGAATATATGTCCCCTACATGCATTGTTAAGATATTAGCTCAGCGTCCAAATGAGACTTTCTCTGTACATGCTAGGTTAGACTTGACCGTCGGTATTCACTACTGTGCTTAGTGTAGGCACAAGGGTAAAATTAAAAGGGTAAGGGTAAAAAAGTTGCGACAGGCATTTTTTTGTAGGTAATTTCGTATAATTTATTTACAATTATCAGAGCTCCTTCTGTTAATCAAGCTTATCTTCTGAGTGTAAATTTTTTATTCTAATGATGCTATTCTGAGCTGTGTTTTTTCCCCTTGGCATTAATCACGTTTTATTCATTAAAGACCACTGTTTATCTATTTCACTCATTACGTAACATAACATTTTTTTTGCCTGAAGGAAGCGTCACATTTTGAAACTGAAATGTTGTTTTTTAAAAGGAAAATGAAGTGAAACAGTCGAATAGTACTCTGGGAACTCTAGTGTTATTAAATTCACCACCACATGTTTTTCAATAGATGAGAAAGTCATGGTAAAAGTTCCATTTTCAAATTCCGGGCTGAAATTTTTACACCTGATGTGGTGAATTTCAAATCGTATTGAAAGTGGCATTGAAATCTTATTGAAAGTGGCATTGGCTCAATGACATTTCCTGAATATTAGTACGTTAAGTCTGTGGCCCCCTCAATGGTCAAAATATATCAATTTTACTGATTAGGAAATGTGGAGGACCTAGCAGATGCCACAGTGTTTGATGCGTCAATTTCAAGGGGATGTCACCTCTGCGATTTCTTTTTACACCTTTCCTTGCCTAAAAAATGGGGAATTTAGAATTGTGAGAGGTTGACCTAATGTTAAAAGAATCATTTTATCTCCTTACTATAGTTTTAACTTTTTCTTGCAGGAAAAAATCTAGTGGTAGTGAAATGTACCACTATTTTAGGAGTAGGACATTTGGGACATCCTTGTTGACATTGCGATTTTCTGTAAGCTGTTAATCGATGCCTCTCGTTTGTATGTCGGAGTCACTCTACAGCAGATTCAGTTTATAGTTAGGAGCAAGAGGAAAGAGTTTGTAAAGCTTGTCCTGCTATTATTTTTTCATTTATGGGCTATTAGTATTATTTATTTTTTATTTGTGAAATTTTTTCTTTCATACCGAAATTTCGCTTATTAGAATCACTAAAGGATATACATGGCATGCTCTATCAAATGCATCATTTTGTTCGGGCCAGTCAAGCAATTTTCTCGCCGAAGCATTTCTGCATTTTACATGTATAGTGGTTGTACAAGGAAAATATGGAATCAACCTCCAACTAAAGCTTCTCGAGAATGTTGTCCATCTGGTTTTTATCTGCCAGTCCTGTCACTCTCCAAGTGTTACACCAGCTACTTTGTCTTCATTGTTCAGTGTCTGAATCATAAGTTCAGATTTGTTTGTAATTGTTTGTTTCACCCCTCATTATCTTTTCCCATAGGTTACTGTAGTGCTGGCAAGTGCAGTTCTAATTAGTAGCTGGCTTACAGATGCCACTTTTCTTTTTGACGCATCTGGTTATACACACTTTGTTGTGGCAGTGCAAATTTTGTGAATTGAGCCTTGATATTGTAATTACAGTAGACAGTAAACAGAAATCTGTTAAACGGAACTACTGCTCAACTGGAACTATTGCCTCTGCAATGTCTGGCTTGTATTCGGCACTCATGTTTATCTCTCAATCAACGTAACTCCTGTTAAGTGTAACATATTTTCCTGGTCCCTTCAGGTTTCGTTTACTGGGAGTGTACTGTAATTGAAGAGCACCCAAAAACTTAGAGAGAGAGAAAAAAGTGAGAATTGTCAAAACCTGAGCATTTAGCATGTGTATAAGTTGATTTTACAGTCACATTTCTTACATTGGGTATTGGAGGTATACATACAAATGGTGAATTCATGTTGTTACTTGCAGGACCTGCCAAACAACATGATTCACCAGGTGGCCATCAAATCTTTACCTCAAGAATGGCTCTGGTGTGAAACGTGGTGCGATGATGACTCCAAGAAACGAGCAAAGACCATTGATTTGGTGAGAGGGCTCACCTTTGATGAACTTCTTAGAGTGAATCTGTTGTAGCGAACGGATGTAGATTAATGTTGTTCACTTTGAACGTTGAATGTTCATGTAAAAGGAAACGAAAGCTGGCAAAATGAAATTTTACCACAACCTAGGCACGTTATGAGCAATTTGTGGACATAAATTTACTGAGTAATTTTCTGTATTTCTGTAAATTACTAGTGTTCTGCGAATTTTACTTTGGAACTTTTTAATGTTCAACTGTGTGTCTCTTCAAAAATCTTAGGCATTTTGAAATTAAGGATGACAGGAATGAAATGTATCATAGGTTAAACATGCTGAAAAACTTGAAATTACAGTTGGTTTTAACAGCCACAGAATAAGATCAAATCTGTACCCTTTGGACGTTCTCTCTATGCATGCTGAGGTAATCAATAGTTTGTCATTCACAAACAAAAAGGGATGTTGCTTTAAGGTCAAGTGAGACTAAAGTGTTATTTTTGGGCAATATGTCAGTGTCATAGCTGAGCTGGAAGCTTTGTCCACCTTGTCCAAAGTTCTGTTGCAAACCTTCCACATTTAGTGACTTGAAGGGCCAGTAAACAACTCCGGGGGCCGAAAATGGTAATTAGCAGAATATTGCACACACTTGCTATGTGAACATACTGCTGCAAACATTTTGTGAATATGTGGAGTAAAAAGTCACAGCTTTGCCGGAAAGGCGAAGCAATGAACGCGATAGCAACAAATTGAAAGGTTACGCGCAGAATGGAAAGCAGATCAAAACATTCCCCGCGTTCCTCACGCACAAATGATGCACAAAACGTACTCACAGGCACGAATGCACGCGAATAAGTGTCTCATTTATTACTTTGCTGTGTCTGAAAAGTGCGCGTTTTTTTACAAACGGAGACTGCAATGGTTGCAATGACCTTTGTGCACGCGGTAACTACAGCAGAATCGTTCCAAGTAAAGCCCTAGGCCAGCCAAGGCGTACGACCTTCCCCTTCTCGCCGCTGCGAGATAAGGGCACGTGAGAGAGCGTCGCTCCTCTTCTCTAAGCCGGGCAAAGTACGCGTAAGAGGTTAGAGCGGGCGCCGCCGTGCAATGTGGCGACGCGCGCTCATTGCGCCATCTTGCAAGTAATGCTGAAACCCCCCCCTAAGATGCTAGTGAGCAGCGGTAAACAGTAGATATAAGTAGCTTGCCATTTGAACGGTGAAGGATGTGCTCCGGGGTGGCTCAGTGGTTAACGCCTCGCTTTCACGACGCAGAGATCCCACGGCGGATTCTGCGCGCCGGAGTGTTTTTTTCGGGATTTTTTTTCTTTCTTGAGTTTTCATATATATAGATAGGTATACATATAAGGCGCAGGACTTCGACGCCGATGCCGGTTGAAAAATCCAGCCGAGGGTGTTCATATAATTTCTATCGCAATAATAAGTAAATTACGCAGGTTAGAACATCCATTTCAGCTGGTTTCAAATTCTCGCGCTGCCTCGCCACCCTCTTCTGCTGTAGGTAGAGGAAAGGCGTAGCCCGTCGTCGTGACTCCGCCCACTTCTGCAACGTCACACGGCGTCAGCAATACGTCAGAGGCTTGCAGCCAACAGCTGAGCAGGGCTACCCCCACACGAGCACTCGTCATGGTGATGCGGAGAGGAGGCACAATGCGAGGAGCACCCTTCCCCTAGTAGAAAATAGCAGGGCATCTCTTTATCTCGATGGCTTTAGTTCTAGAAATACCGTTTCTCCAGGTAGTTTTGGGCTCTTCAAAACGGCAGAGAGCAGCACAGGAAAATGAAAACTCAGACTGCGTGGCCAAAACTGCGTCACTGCAGGGCCAAGGCGCCTTTTCGTAGCGCAAAAGAGCAATTGACGAGCGCATGGGCTGTCAAGTTTCCTACGGGCAAGCTTGTGTCGCTGCACGTACGAGGGTGACTGGTCAGAAGGAAAGAGGCATGGGAATTGTTTTTCGAAATGAAGGGCCTGCACCGCGCACAGCGTTGTAATATTCGGAAAATGTGATCGCCGCGGTCTACTGTACGAATCGCAAGCTTGTTTCGGGGGTGTAAAAAAAAAGTCAGAGCCTGTCTACTGGCCCTTTAAGTACTCTAATTGTCGCCGCTAAAAAATTGCTCAACATTCGGGCTTGACAGTTCTCCACGCCTGCGGGCGACCTTTGGCTCTTAGAGTCAGCCATTGTAAGTGTTGTTGTTTTTTTAATGGCATAAGCATAATTTAGAGGTAGCTGATTGTGCGTGATTGCACTTTCAGTGCTATCAGCACCATGTTGTTTGATTAAAGATTCTGAAATGTGTCCCATAGTTATCGTATGTATCCTGTGAACATCATTATATAGCAGCATCTCACTCTTCTTAAGCAATGCAATTTTCGTGCAAGGCTTTAGCTCTTCAAACCAAGAGGATGGCACCGTGCTGTTTTCTCTCTCTCTCTCTCTTTTATTTTAGTGATGATCGAAGTGAACAGTACATGAAAGCATATTTTAGTGGTGTGGTAGGGTTGTACTAATCCACTGGCAGACTTTTTTAGGTGAATGGCATCCACAGCAGAAGAGACAAAAGTAGGAAGATGGTCCTAGCCTGTGCTTCTTTTGGAGGTTATAGTGGTGTGTGAGCATGCTAAGCTGCATTTAAAGGTGTATAAGTGTACAGTCGGCCAAATCTTTAGCTATTGTGCATGAGTGACAGTTTTTTCTGTGTATCTTTGCTAAACGACTGAATTATATTTCAAAAAAGTTAAATGACTGAATTATATTTCAAAAAAGCAATGAAGCAATCTTTTATAACTTTGCTCGATAATATGGCGCTGAGAGACAAAAATGTCACAGCTTTGCCGCAAAGGCAAAGCTGTGACATTTTTGATGTCACAGCAACAGATGTCACAGCAACAGATGTCACAGCAACAGATGACAACTCAGATGTCGGACTATCGATTGCGCCCACCGGAGTTTTTTTCTGGATTATTTTTTTTCTTGTGTTTTTATATATACAGTGGGTCGTCCTCTTCAGTTTCTTCTAGTGGTTCGCCCTTTTTATAAGAAGAAGAGCAGCTCGTGCAGAGAGTTGGTCCCGGTAGTCTGCCAATAAACGTCTTAACAAGATACGTATACATATACGGTGAATATATGTGTACGTATCATATACGTATACATATATATGTGTATATATAGCGACGCCAGCGGCAAAATCCAGCTGAGAGTGTCCATATAATTGCTATCGCAATAAAAAGTGGTCGCTGCGCACAATAGTTGAAGTTTAGGCCGAGTGTATACTAAGGTATAGTTCTATGCACTGGTTTTCACCTTGCATGCCCGTGTTCTTGCTCTTGCTAATTTTCAGTGCAATAACCCGAAGACGAAGGAGCCCAAGCTAGTGAGTGCGGCTCGCATCATCAAGGAGTGGAAAGACTATGATGAAGAGTTGAAGCAATTCATGGAACGCTACGAGAGCGGCGCACTTAGGTTAGACACAGCTAAAGCTGACAGTGAAAAGATGGACAAGAAGCTTGATGATGGTGGGTACGCTTTCCTGAATGATTAGGCTTTCAGGTTGAAATGATTGCTAACGCTGCAGCCTAATTTAACAAATGCTTCAAGGTAACAAGTTTACTTGTTTTAAATGTTTCAGTTCCAATGGAAACCGTGTGCTTGCTTCAGCAACTTAGATTTATTATTTGCAACTACGCAACATTGTGTCATCACGTCTGGATATAGGTAAACAAAAGCAGTCTCTAAAGTATCAAACTTGACAGCAGGGTTACGTTGTCTATGTACATGAAAGTGCTGCTTTTGAAATATAATAGTGGCAGTGGAAAAGATTCCCAACATATTGGTCAGCAATAAGAACTAACTTGAACACCAATTATATTTCGGAGCTGTCATCACGTTTCGGTAGGGTATGTGAAATGCATGTATTTAAAGAAAACCCTTTTTTCAACAACGTAGCTTTCTGGGCAAGTTGGTTTATATTAATAGGAAGAAAACTTTTTTTTTGGTGCGAACTAAACAAGTACATGGGAATACAATCAACAAAACAAGCCCACTTTTCCAACCGATGTGACCGAGGAGCAGGCTACAAGCAGTCACCCAGGCGCCAGGGAAAAAGAACCCTTGCGAGGCTTCTTGATGACACAAACACATAATTTATTTACATATTTACAGGAGTTCAATAGACTAGGCACTGAGCGAACGCACGACGTGCTTTTTATACCCTCATCCGTGCACACGCTTATTGTCCGACGCGACTGCGCGTCTCAGCGACGCTGATGCGCGTTTGATGTGGCGCACACGGACACCTCTCGCGTTGCTGCAGGACGGGAACCGTGTTAGCAGGGCTCACCGATGACTGTCTTGCAGGGCTATGTCCTTGCTCTGCCAGTCATAACAGCTCGTCCGCCGCCCGATGAGGTCGCGTAAGGGCTGCAGTACCGCTGCTCCCTGAAGAGACCCTTGTACGTGGTCCGTAGCGATTGTCCGTACACGTCACGCCGGTTGTCGACTGCAACACACACACACACACACATCACAAAACAGGTCGCACAACAAGCGCATTTTGGCGGTGCCAGAATCCACAGCACACCAAAAGCGGCTTGTTTTCAACATGCAGCTCTACAGCTGCCGTGGCCTGGTCACTGCTGCCTGGTTTCCCTGGTCAAATGTGGGACGCATCGCTGAAAAGTCAGCAGTTCGCAGAGGCTAGTTGCAGTCCACCTTGCCATGCTACTGAACCAGCAGGCATTGCTGGATTTCTCTTCTACCTGGTGGGAAGGGACATGCTCTACCCAATACTAACACTGAGAACGCTCAGCTTTTCTGAGATCCACCAGGTGTCAACATTCTTCAAGGCTTCTTCCTTAAATTTTTGCACAACGAAAGCCTACACTGCGGTGGTGACCAGTTAACATGATGCTTACGTGATAGCCTCCCAAACCAACATTTTCACACACTCAACCAAGCCTGCATAAAAAGCCTCTTTGAAGCACGTTTGTTTCGATGCGTGTCTGATTATTCGCTTTACACCAACACGACGCTTTGTGGAAGTTCTCTCCATGTTGCAGCAAAGACAGGAATTTAACCAAAATATTCGTCTCTTTGCGCACGGAGAAAAGAGTACCTGAACAACCTCCGCCTGCTTCCTAAGGCCTTCATCTGGCTCAAAGTCTGGTAGACTAGTTATTCTTGAGGAAGTGCCCTCCGTAACAGCAGAAACTACAGATAATGCCTCGACTTTCTTGCCACTGTAGAAACTGTGCTCGGGCAATCTGCTATCGCCTGCTACATAACTGTTTGCAAATTTATTACTGTATTCCATATAGCTTTATGTCTTATAACTCTGACTCTCACTAAAACTTCTAAACGACGCCTAACTACCCGCGGGACTGTCCATATCACTCAATGTTTCACTACGGCAATCCTACCTATCCACGTCGCTGTGTACTGATGATAGCCCCTCCGGCCGTCTTTCTGGTTTAGCGAGTGTGTCTGCGCACTCTTTTTGCTCAGTCGGAGATACGACATCTGCCCCAAACTGAGAAAAACCTTCCTTTACGACCGAGTCATCTTTACCCTCTGTCATGCTTGGGACACCTGTCATCTTCGACTGACAATGGACGCTGCACTCACCAGCTAGCTCAACTGCGCTTTCCAAGTCTATCGTGCCTGGTCTATCTAGAATCTCTTCATTTACTCTGGCCTAACCACCGGCACGTTTCGCCAGGACAATCCGAAGCTCAAGTCTCAATCGCTCCATTTTTCTTTCATGAGCTTCAGCTTCCTCTTTACGCCTGGCGGTCTCTCTCTCAAGCGCAAGCCGCTCTTGTTCTTCGGCTTCCTTACACCTGGCCTGTACGAGCTCCCAACCATCTCAAATCCTCTCCTCACCGATGCCGGAATCTTTAATCACCTGTATTAAATGCAGCTTCCTATGTGCTTTCGCCACGTCAATATCCAGCTCCTCACACAAGAGCACTAAGTGAGGTTTCTTTGATTTGTTCAAATCCATGGTCCAACAGTGCAGACTTTCGTTGCTCAAGCTACTGTGAAGGTAACTCAATAAACACTACCTTCACAAAGCGGCAACCAATCTGCCCCTTTGGAAAGACATCACCATCTATCTATCCAAAACACCTGGTAGAATCTCTGCGAAATGTGAGCACTCACCAGCATTGGCACCATGAAAGAACACGAACCAGATCCCGCCGCTGCCACCAGTTGATGTCATCGAGGAGCGGGCTACAGGCAGTCACCTAGGTGCCAGGGAAGGAGAACCCTTGGCTTCTTGTCGACACAAACACATAATTTATTTATATATTTACAGGAGTTTAATAGACTAGGCGTCGGGGCATGCCATTACATGAGACACCTCAGCCCCAAGCGAAAGCCAGAGAGAGAGCACTGAGAGAACACGCAACGCGCTTTTTATACCCTCGTCCATGCACGTGCTTCTTGTCTGATGCCAACTGCGCGGCTCAACAACGCCGACTGCGCGACTCAATGACGCCGATGCGCGTTCGATGTGGTGCACATGGACACCTCTCGCGTTGCTGCAGGACATGAACCGTGTTAGCTGGGCTCACCGATGACTGTCTCTTGCTGTGCTATGTCCTTGCTCTGCCAGTCATAACACGGCTAGTTTATTTCTCACGGGGAAAAGCTTTCAACGCAGTCCAAGACACATAATTATAGGGTATGTCCACTCACCTGTGCATAATAGGTAATCAAGTAAAATGAGTGTTGTCAAGAAACTCTAGCTCCTTGTCTCAAAGCGTGGAGGTGTCGTACTGAATGCGCATACTTTGAACTCCTGTTGTATGCGAAGCACCTTGGTGTAAATTGCAATGATGTTTAGTATTACTGGTCCTCTTTGGTAGCTTATAGAAATTAATTGTTGCTTCAAGGTAAACAGCTTTTCTTTGTTTCAAATACCTTTTGGGCATCATGTCATCATGCACAAAGCTGTTGTGAACCACTACATAGATTATAGAAGCTAGGTTTCACTCAGCTGTTTATTTATTGGTAAGTGCAGAGATATAGGCTTCGTTCCTGACCACAGCAGCAAAGAGGCGATTTTGCATTGCTTTGACACATACAAGTCTGTAGCATTGTAGGTGTCTGGCAAATATCCATCATGTGCTAGTAATTTTTTCTGCTACACAATGTTACCTGGGCATGGTGGTCAGGAATGTCGTAAGCATTTAATAATAATAGCATTAACCAATTTGGGTTTCGTAAACAAACCGGTTTTAAGACCGTGTATTTTTACCTCTCGAATAAATCGAAACAGTGGGTTTTGCAATTTAACTAAGCACCAATTTTCAACTTGCTGAAATCGGTGATTGTCAGTTGTTAGTTCCTGTACCTCTGTCAGTGTAATTTAGATAATCAGCAATACTGAGTCTTTCATTGATTTTGGCAAACCTTAAAGCATGTAGTTCGTGTGGCGTGCTACTATATAGTAGTTAGTGCCAATCGTACGAGATAGCTGTTGCTTCTTATTAATTATGGTTCTCTCCGTCTTTTGCAGGTAAAGTGCGGGATGGTGCTCATGTTGAGTTATGATTTTCACTCATCTTCGTTTTGTACAGTGGTTGATCGCTCACTTTTTTTTTGTTCTTCTTGCCTGTTGTCACATACTTACACTCACCTTTTTTGTACATGCTTGCGTCGATCTGCGGTGCGTGGTGACACGAGTGGAGTGCATTGAGTTCAAGAATAAAAAATCATCTCACATGACAACCAGAACAACCGTTGCGAAGTCCTTGTTATTTCATTGAGAAGACGACCATCTTGCACTGCTTTTTAACTCCTGAAAAATGCAGGAGTCAAGTGCCCCATCTAGTCAAATGACGAAGCACCGTTGTCCATCAGGCAGGAGCGTTTCTTCGTCAGTTTCTCTTTGGTGCAACGGTGACAAAATGGTACAACGGTGACATCGACCAATACACTCAACTTGGCTGATGTCCTTAGGAAAAAGACATATAAAAGTGTGCTTGTGCATAACTGTTCACGCAGCACAACAATTTGACACAAGACAGGAGAAGTGTCAGATTTGTGCACTACGTGAACAGTTACGCATCACCAACAAACCTAACTCCACACTCCTGTCTCTGTGCAGATACTACTGAGTTGGCTGCTTTGAAGTTCAGCATTTCATTGGTGTTTGAACGTGTGTAACCTCAGTAAACTTCCTTCATTTAATGCTGTGCCTAATGTAGATGCCTATTAGGGAATGTGCCAACAAAGTTTCTTAAAAAAGAAAACGCTGCCTATTGGTAGTCTAGGTTCTCGAGAACCTGGTGCCAAAAGTTATAGTGCAGCACGTAGCCTGAAATCACTGTAAATTCTCAGTTTATAAATGAATTACTATACATTACTACAAATTCTCAGTCAGCTTAAAGTCACTTTCCCTTCTCTCGACAAATGACACTACAGGTTCAAAATGATCATGTCCCAGGCCTAGTATCAGCCACTGGCTGATTCGAGCATGATGCACTCGGTTGTTACTGGGCTGCCGCAGGAGGTTGGACTTGTCCGCACGTGCACACGTGATTGCACTGAAAAGCTGCGCTTTCATAGAAGAAAAAAACAGAAAAATTGCTCGAGGGCACGAGGCATGCATTGCGCATTTTCTTCTCCCTTGGCATCCCTCTCTGCTTAGCTTCCAGCGCTTTCGTCGGGACGAGAGAAGAAAGAATGCCTTTGCAGTGTGCGACCAATTTTTGTAAGGGCGCTCATACTGAACAGATCCTGAAAATTTTTGTGTGGTGAATTCATGAGGCAATACACTTCTTTGGTGGATTCATTCCATGGCTACTTAAAGAATTGTTGCTGGCCTGTTCTACGGTATCTTTTACTTTCAGGCATTCAATCACAGGCTTCGCTCTCCACACAAAAGCATGCAACTCTATAGTATAAAGATAAAAAGTAAAAAATGGGATACTTTGCTTTTCTTAATGGAAAAGTAAAGGTGGCATGAGTTGTGCAGCAAAAAATAACCTGCAGCAACAACAAAAAATAACACAAAAAACTCTGAAAGTTGTCGTGACAATGTGAGCAGAGATAATATGCAAGATGCACTTTGAACATAAATTAATGTTCCCTGTAGAAAGGAGGAGGTAATGAAGGATGGCTGCATAACTATATACTTGGGCACATTAATACACAAAACTCAGGTGGTAGGTTTATTAAAAGCTGGAATTTCGCTCATTAAAGCTGTTCAGTGAGCTAGAAAGTGTGCAACTCGTAATTTGTCATCCGTAATTTGTATGTATATGGTGCACTTGCCATTGCCCTGTATGAAAAGCATTTTATCTTGCAGGGCATCTTTCAGGTTTTGTGAAAGTACTAGGTAGAAATGATCTTTCATAAGTGAGAACCAACAGATAATTTTGAAAGACCTGTGCCAAGCTTATTGAAGAATGGTCGTGAAGAGGCTGTTCCAGCACAATTGAGGCAAACCATTTGTTTCTTCAAAACAGAGAAATAGTATTTCTAGTAGAGGTAGTGCCCCATGCAAGAAATAAACAATTGAGATGAATGCAAACAACAATTTAGCAAAAGTTATTAGTTTTTTTGCGCATTTGTCCTAAACCTGCAGCAGCTTGCCAGTGATGCAATGAGATGGGTGTGCGTGTTTCAGGACATGTCACAATCAAAAATGGGCTGCTTATCTGCGTGCTTCGCTAAAACTATCGTGCTACACGAGTGCTGGTCTCATCCGCAATATGGCGCTGTGTGAGATATAGATGCCATCTGGCAGTGGCATCAGGAAACATGAGCTTGTGATTGATTGATTGATTGATTGATTGATATGTGGGGTTTAACGTCCCAAAACCACAATATGATTATGAGAGACGCCGGAGTGGAGGGCTCCGGAAATTTAGACCATCTGGGGTTCTTTAACGTGCACCCAAATCTGAGCACACGGGCCTCCTTCATTTCCGCCTCCATCGGAAATGCAGCCGCCGCAGCCGGGATTCGAACCCGCGACCTGCGGGTCAGCAGCCGAGTACCTTAGCCACTAGACCACCGGGGCGGGGCAAACATGAGCTTGTGCAGAATTGAGGACCACTGCCTGGTGGCAGAACCACAACGTCAGCAGAGGACTTTTTTGTGCGTAGAGTCGCATTTTCAGTGCAGCCTAGGGAACACTGGTGTCTTTAGAATTGCATATCTACGTATATTCTAATAAAGGAACACACCTCTGAATGCGTATTTTTTATGTTGTGCCTCAGGTATGGGTAATATTTTCTTTTTGATCGACAATGTTCACAAGTATGAATGCGGCCACCAGTTCAAGATGGCTGGGTGTTGAGGAAGTGCTTAAACGTTGGCTGGGTGGCTGATTTGTGTGACAGACAAAAAGACAAACCAAAACTTCCGCGTTCAGTTATCTTAAGAAACACTATCGTCTTTAAAAATATATGTATTGCTTTAGCAACATCCCTTACAGGAGTACTTAGTGCAAGGTGCTAGGCAGAGACACCCTTTTTTTTACAGCCTACTAACAAATACTAACAGCCAATTCACAATGCGTTCAAGCTCATGCTTGAATGCGTTTAAAAACGATTTGGTACAGACATGATGTTGGGCAAGAAAGTGCATTAACGGATGCAGTATAGTGTGGTAGAAGAGTAAAATAACAACCAGGTATTGTACGATTAGTTTTGCTTTAGGCTTCTTTGATCGTATAATGAAGAAAGTATAAAATGTGCCTCCTAAATAGTTGTGTGTAACTACGGTACCGCTTACAAGAAACATCAAACTCAGTGTATACTTAGTGTAGCTATTTACATGTATAGTAACCCTAAATATGAGTTGCACCATACTGTCTCGGTTCATAATGTCGCCAACAATGCAAATCAGCATCTACGTGTGAAAAAATTGGTGAATTAAACTCTCTCAGTTTACAGTACTGTCTGAACCAATTTAACACTTCTTGGTTTTATTGTTCAGGCTTGGGGTCACTTTAAGAACAGCCAGCGTGTCGCAACTCATATTGAGTGCGATTGTACATAGAAAGAACCCCAGGAGGTAAGAAGTAATATAGAGTTGCCCTCTAATTACTGTGGTTCTGGTATGAAAGTTAATGAAATAGCTTTGTTCAAAGTGACTTTATTATAATGAAGTTTGACAGCTGCACATAAGCTATTCACAAGCTCTTAGAATGAATTTCCACTGATGAAACCAAGTATTCACCTCCAAAATTACTGTACATGAAAGATGCAGCACACTGTTTATGGTAAATATTTTTATTGATTCTATGAAGTAAATACACTTCTCATGGACAACAATTTATACTTTCTACAGGACGTGTTACAAGCTGTACTAAAAAGAGCCGAAAAACCATGTTTGAGTGCTGTTTAGTACTGTGGCACTTGTATGTAGCTGCTCTACCGCTATTACGTGGAGTAAAGATACTGCAAGTTCGCTACGCCTGGCTTGCAAGCCTGAAGATTGGTTATCGGCTGCCACTTCACTACCACTGAAATATGCTGCAAGAATCCCGTGGAAGATCAAAGACGACGAACTGGACTATGCTCTCGGAACGGAAAAATTCCAAAGCATGCACAAGGCGTCCCCTGCTTAACAAGAAACATTCCCGGTCAAACAATCAATTTTCCCATGCTAAGTATATGGCAGCAGATTCGCGCAGCGCAGTACAACTGTGCAACCAAAGCACTAAACCATGACAATAACTATCCACCAGGAAGTGAAACTTCGGACTCGCGGTTCAAGGGATAATGCCGAACTCTTCCACAGAACAACCAGCAACACAACAAGGCTGCATATCCTAGAACAACAACATCATTCACAAATTGTCTGAGAAACTTTGACGCATGCTCGCGTTGGCTCTGTGGCTCGAAATATTGCGAATTTACGAAATGCAATATTCCCTTGAGGACCTGCTGAACAAGCTGTTTGTAACCTGTCTAGCAAATAGGTCTGGAAGAGGAGTTTTTCAATAAGTTCAACAGGAAAAACTAAGCATAATCATGATAATAAATAAACCGGTAGAGCATGTTGTAAGTAGCAGAGTTTCGTTTCATCTTGTTTCCAAGAGGAACGGCCGACAGAAAATGTACATACATTGAGAGCCATCGTTACAGCACACGTCGAAGTCTCACAGCCAATTAGCAACACAGGTAAAGATGTATCAGGCAGTACAAGATTCGTGCACAGCACGTTGCTACACGAAATTGGCACACCACAAGTTGCGCTAGCAAGCCAGCCGTGCACCCAAAACGTTTTTTTGTCCCTTGAGTCGCAAAGCACGCCATCTAAGTTCATACATCAAGCAGCAAGTCTTGGCAGTGCAACAGTAAGCTTTACACATTGCTACTTTCTTGAAGACTGCGGATACTGCGAGTTAGAGTATGCTTTGCATGCCAGAATTTACTTAAAATCTGTATAGTATTAGCGCTAAAACGTCACTGCTCAATCTTGCGCCACCTAATGCGACAGCAGACGAGAGGACGTTGCAGTCGCTTTTTTTCTTTCATTGTTTGAGTGCTCCAAGTTGCTGTCTGGTGCACCTTGCCAACACGTTTGCTCATTTTCAGTGTAAAATGAAATACGTCGATGCTTTTGTTCAGCTATGTATGACAAATGTGCATCAGTAATTACATAACACTGTTAAATGCCAAGAGCTGACAGTTGGTTAATCATTGGTTAACAAACTCAGTTTTCATTGTAAGATGTAGAGTGGCAGGTTAACAGATATTATTGAAGTAATACGATTTTTGTCTTACCAGTGAGTACTTGCTGTGAAATCAAATATGTACCAACCGTATGTGTATCTTCCCATAACAGCACATTCCTGTGCAACATGGAAGTTTACTAGGGTTCTCGGAAGCTGTCTCCAAACATACATAAAAAAAAGTACTGTTCAAAAAGCAAACGTTTAGACTTTCGTGCTTCAGCAAAAAGAATAATGGCATGGACAGATAGGTTAGTGGAATAGACAGCACTTACTGAATCAGGTAATTTGTGTGCGTGGTTTCATACAGCTCAGTAGCTGGCTTTGCAAAAACTGGAAAACTCGCATAGTGAGCAGCATATGCTGTCTTTTTTCCCAAAGATAGGCCACCACCAGTGCATGTTACAAAACACATATAAAAAATGCATAAAATGACTCTTGGGCAACTCATAAAACGTGACTGGATGGATTACAGTTTGCTCGCTTGCTTGCTTGCAAAACTTTTTCTTTTATGGACGAACGAAACGTTTGCTCAACACTTGCTCGTGATTGGCTGTGGAGTGCTACATATATTCACTGTGGTGGACATTGTATTATTGAAAACATGGCTTCAAAGCGTCAACAACAGTGCAGTAAGCCTGACAAACAGAGGAAACAAGAACACAACAACATATTGCACTAAACTACCACAGCACGCGCCACGTACGTACTACATGTCAACAACCAACGGAAAAATGGACCAACGTTGAGAACATGTGCATGACGCCGAGAAACAATGAGTCCTCACCAGTTCTCCTGAACAGCTCAGTGGGAGAATGCAACAGGTGCTCCGAGAAAGAAAACACTTCGTGTGGTTTCAGACGCGACGCACTCGTCAAACCGTCTGCGTCCTGGAAGTGCACATGGAACATGATTACCATGCCTCTGCGTTGAATTTTGTGCAAAGTGTTCAAACACCGCCTTTGAAAGTAAACGACATGGTCTCGCGCATTGCACTTGTGAGTCGGAGAACAAGAAAGCAGATAAGTGCAGTCAAATTTGAAAGACTTATCATGTGACAGCGTGCGAAAGCTTTCGTACAAAGTGCTAGTAATGCAAGAGTAGTTGCTTAGCAAATGACTTACATGAAGGAGTGTATGTGACTCTTTCTGGCGCAGAACAAATGCTAGCAAGTGGGTGCTTCAAAGACCACGCTCGTTGCGCAAACTTTGTGAGGGAAATGGTCAACGCCAACAGTTGCGTGGCCTTTCGGTACTAAACCAACTGTGACTTGTTAGCAGTCACCACAAGCATACTTAATATCAATCTATGTAATAAAGCTTTCTAGCCTCATTTGTATGCACATGTGCTCTAAAGGCAAGCTCTTTAAAACTATTTGGAATCTTTCAGGAAGACCACCCTAATCGTTCTTTTTGTGTGAGCACTTCCAGTGGGGGGTATGATTATTGAAGGCTCTCAATGTTTCTAGCTTTTATGTCACCAAAAAAAAAAATTCTTTAAGAAACTATTGAGCTATCAAGATCAGCATTTAGGCATGCCAAACATAAAACAGGTGCTGAACACATTCTAATGCATCTCACAGCAAAAAACCAACCATCAAGGCAGGAACTGCTAGCTATTGACTTTTTTGGTTGACAAGAATATCTAACAGTGAGAGACTCGTTAGGAATAAGCTTTTGCAAGAACTTGCATGTTTGTACTATACCACTATATCTGTACCCAAATATCCCAAAACTGGAAATGCACTTAACACTCAAAACGGTTTTCTCATGCCGTTTTGGCCAAAGTATTGAAAATAGCTTGATACAGCTAACCAAAAATACTACTGATTTAACATTTCATCATCCACAGAAGCGTGCAACATTTGTGTGACAGTTTGGACATTATTTACTCATAGTTAATTCTGCACTGACCATTGCAGGGCAACCAGCTATATGCAAGAACAGTTTCATTCAACAGTAGCCTTAGAAGAACGAATACACGCTTCAAGAATGTGTTCCAAGTATGTAGATGGACAAGCTTAGTTCCTCACCCAACGCAGGCATTATCATTGGTGTTTCATGTCTATAAAAGCGTGAACCACCGCACTGACGCAATCGTCGAACAGCCCCCTCTCAGCGAAGTCGTCTCTAATGCACTGTGGTTTACGTGGGGAACAAGCTTCCTGTCCAAGCGTCCTTGTGTTTCAACATTCATTATTAATGGTAAGAAACATGTCTGCAGTATTGCCATCGATTTCGTTTATATAAAAAGGGTTACTTCTCTGAGTTGGAGAGGGGCAAGCAGCAATTACAATATTGTTGCATGAATACCAGATAATGCTTGCAAGTGTGCAAGTCCATTGAGTTTTTTCAAATAATCATGATGGCCCATAGTTGATGTTGTGGAGCATGGTTTGCATAACACGTGCTGACACTCTCAGTCCTTGACGAATTGTGTTGCTAACACTTATGCACTTATGCTGACTGGCACAGAGTAGCTTCCTCAATAAGCATTAGATATTTTGGCTCGGCATTGAAGCCTACTGTCTCTACACCATGTCAGCGAGCAATCAGTAGCACTGTGTGCTGTTTATGCTCTTTCTGTGACGACTACACGTCGTCGATTTATTATTTGTGAGCATGCTTACCATCAACTGTCATCTTTGTGGGTTTTTTCTTGCTGACAGGCAAAAAATCGTGTCCCTTCATGCAACATTAGGATTCTTACTTCGTATAATGTGCAACGGTACAGGCACACCAGAATTTTCTCAATGCGCCAGTGCCTGAGAGAATGACCCATGGAAAAAAGCTCATGAACACAACACAGTTGCAGTGTTCTTTAGTGTTTCTGCTTGAAATTCTCATGTGTAGACAACAATAAAAGAAACTGCTTCAAATAAACAGGCACAGCTGACGTCTGGATCTTATTGTAACCCTCTATGATGGAATACAAAAACAACAAGTGCTCGCCATAACACGTGAAATGCAGTCCTCAATTCAGTAATGCAACAATATATTCTGAGCCCTATAATATGAAAGTAGGAAAGAAACCTGCTGTTTGAAAAACACGATTATTTTATACTATTAATAGATTGCCTTTTTTTTTTTTGCATCATGCACATATCTTATCCTGCAAACAAGTGGATTCTTAGGACCAACAACCCAAGTGTTGTTTTCAAAACTGTAAGGAGGTGTACTTGCTGTTAATAAATTTCAGCACTGTGTCACCTTCCCCGCCTATGATGAGTGCATGCAGTACAGTCGGTAAATAACTGCAACATGTGGCAAGTCGTGCCTGTTCACATTGCATAAAATGCGCTATTTCGCTGATAATCATAGGGGACAGGCATCTGCGCAATAAATATGAAGCGTTTATGATTGCATCGTGAGAAAACTAGCTTTCCTTGCTTTTACAAGAAGGAATGCATGTGCACTCTGAATGAATGCATGCAGAATGTGCCCGTGCTGACAAGCAGTGTGGCTGCAAAAAATGTATATATTGTAGGCTTTTACCTCGTAAATGGCATGAGGAAACCGCTAAACATCAACAGAGGTGTAAAATTGCTCATAACAGGCACAGCCTACAAGAGCCAACTTCGGCACTGCGCCATTGCACACTCTACGAGTGTCTGTCAAAACCAGTGTTTGCTGCCCGGCCTCCCTCCGTTGGGAGAAGCTATGTGGCAGGGGTCAGAGTGAGAGGGGGCTGTCGCGCGATCGCGTCTCGGCAGTGGCACAAGAGGCGGTGTAGGTAGGGAATGGCGGGCAGCGTCATGCATCCGAGTCGGAGGCGCTCGACAGCTCGAGCTGGGAGCCCCACCAGTCATGCACTTCACCGACCAGGGAGCTCATGCGGAGCGCCCGGTAGCCCGCAGCCCCGTTGTTGTTCTCCTCTTCGTCAGGCGTGGGCGACGACAGCTCGCTGCCCTCACTCACGTCTGGCAGGCCCTTGGTGCCTGCCAAAGGCACACAGGCAGCCATCAAAAGCAGTGCATCAGCAATCCATCATTATCTAAAGGCCATTGTAGGACAGGGACTTCAGAGGACAGGGACTTCACCAGCGTTGCCCTGAACTCGCAATGTCTATTATTTTTGCAGCATTTGAACAACAGTGTTTCATGTGCCTGCTAAGTGCTGTTTTCTTAATGCTACAATGATATTCCTCAGGTAATTGTAGAACAAAGAGATTTCATAATCTAAATAGATGGAAATGTACCAGATATTGCTAAATGTGAAGTAAAACTTTATGTAGAATATATTATCGTAAGTGCAATATCATTAGTACAAACTTTCCCATACATTTTTTAAACCCATGCGCATAGAACATCAATGGTACACCATACATTGTAAGTTTGCTTCATTACACACCCACAGAAGTGCCTCTGAAGGGAATCCTGCTTGTCATTCACTTTTAACAGTGATAACCATCTTGAGCGGACTCGATGCATGGAATGCATCCCGTACATCAATAAAATTTCACTGTTCTAAGCTTGCCTGTAAAACGCCGGCAATGTTGTGAACTTGATAGCATGCCGGCATTTGTTTGCAATTGATGTAGCTCAGTGTAGTATCAGTGAAATCTAGTATGCATTTGGGAAATTATGAATACATAAAAACAATCATATGCATTCAGAAAGATGGCACCCCTTATTCTGGTAATATGGCTGTCACTAGCTTTTAACTGCTAAAGGTAGTAAAAAGGCATGTGCAATGCATAATGGCCTTATGGCAATTAGACAGCCATACTGTGTAATACAAAATCATGCACAATGCCAACCCAGCCTCCACGGCAGTACACAATTATGTGTGCGTGCAAAATATTTCAGCTGTGCATACTGACCAACTGGGCGCGTGGCCCATTTCTTCATTTGGAACCTCTCCTTTTCAACTCTGGTGGTGCCTTCCGAGAGAGAAGGAATAAGAAACTTGCGGCCTCCCTGTGAGTATATGAAAATACTGCTTTGCTGCTCTGCGTTCTTCCCTGCTACAAACATTCAAATTTTAAAAGGATTGAGGGCATAATTGATGTCCTCAATCCTTCGAAGAGAGACTAAAGAAATACTGTGAAACACACGAGAAACAAACCAGGCACGAGGAAAGCCTGTTCATACCTGCTTTTATCAGATTTGGTTGGCTTCTCGTATGTCTCAATAGTGCACTGCGTCTTCAGTTATCTCTTGCTGTCCTGAATTCTTTGCTTTGGGTCGCATGGTTCCCACTTCAATATAGATTTAACTAACTGTCCCAACAACATGTTTTGAAAAGCTGCACCTTCACCTCTAGTTTCAGGACAGCAAAAATGTTCTTTAGCACGCCTATTTGAAAGAGACAGCTATATTACTTTAACGTAAATGTAGATGCTGCCTTCAGTATCTAACAGCAATGATAAGCAAATAATCAGTTTTTTAGATCTAATATTACAATCAGAACTGACTCAGAAGAGCAGTTTATTCCCTGGATGGTCTCCTTGGGACTGATGACGCCAAGGAATAAAGTGTTTTGCAGAGCCTATGCAACCCAGGCAGCAATGCTAATTTTGGGCAACCAACCTGTGAGGAGATGCTGTCTGAGCGCGCGCCAAGGCCCTTCTTGCGCAGCCTTAGGGACGATGAGGGTTCGTCTTTCCCCTCATCTTTCAGGGCTTCTGAGGTGGAGGGCTTGTTTGGTGCAGCTTCTGCACCTATGCCCCCTGGAAACAGGGCCTCGTTGGTGGCCCGCAGGCTGTGGATCAGGCTGTTCTGCTCCTTCTGCTGAAACCTTTGCTGTACAGATACGTGCGAAAGGATCAGTCTCATATCGGTCGCAATGAAAAACGAAATACAGTCTCAAAAAGGGCTTTTACAATTTTTGCCTATAAAATTGGGGCCTATGATTTCCTCAAACATTGCTTATATCATAAAGTTACATGGAAACAAAAGAAGCAAGACACAAAGCTTCAGCAGCACTGTCTGTGTCTCTCTTGTCTTTCTTCATTACATATCCTTACACTGTAAGGATACCTAAGTAAGGATAACCAGTAAACTATCTTAAACTTTTTTTCTTTATGAGCCTCCAAAGCTTTCATAGAGAGATAGACTTCCTTAAAAACAAATAAATTCTTCCAATTTGTGAACAGTCAGTGAAACTACTGCTACGATTTGTTGGGTGAAAAATCACTGCCCTCAAAACCACTTTCTAAACAAATGTAATGCAAAATTTTATTACCTTCCAAGATGTTGTGCTATTTCTAAGTTAACATTACCTGGTGCTGTACTGCCCTTACGTATTTGAGCAAATTCTGAACATTGGGTAGGAATCAAAGTGCCAGCACATCAGGTAGGAAAAGCAAAGTGCCAGTGCACTGCTGATGTGAAGGTGGAAGAATATGGGGAAAGCAACACACCGCTTTGATCCTTCGTAGGCACTTATCTAGCCACTCGCGGATGGTCTGCTTGGCCACTTCCTCTTCAATGAGGTACTCCAGTTCCTCCCGGGCGAGCAGCTCTTCCAGCTGCAGGGCTTTGCGGATATCCACTGACCGGTACGACAACATGCTGCACAGGTCATCGTGTTTTAAAATGTAGCATCTCATTCAATTGGGCTGAAGAAAGCATAGGGGACATCAACTGCTGTCTTTAACTGTAGTGTACTAATTACAACGTAAATTGAAATGTTTCAAAAGTGGGGGGAGAACCGCCTTTTCTGTTGGTGGGATCCAAACCCACAACCTTCAAATTACATATCCGATTCTCTACCAACTGAGCTGCAACGCAAGGTGCTTCCTTGTTCACTACCCAACGAAGTAGATGAGGAACCACTTTCCATCCTAGCTGAATTGGTGTTGCCCTCCATTGCGTAGAGCATGGTATGCATAATGCGAAAATTGTGGTTCCGGATCCCACTGATGAAGTGTGCGATTTTTAATCCATCGTAATTTATTTAAATTCAAATCATAATTACTACTCTCCGAATAAATATAACACTTAATGTACCTTATGCCTGTTGAATTCTTTTGGTTGGGTCTATTAAAGAACTGAACCCCTAAAAAAATTAAACCTTTTTTTGTTCACACTGTTTCATTATCACATGCAATTTAACTTTAACTGACAAGTTATTGCACATTTTTGTGGTACACACTTTTTTAGCTGTTTTTTGTCACAAATTCACAATCTACATAGAGCAAGCATAGTCAAGGTTCTCTGCATATACACTATCCTTCCCGACAACCTGAATGAAAGCAATGGCGCTTACTTGAGCACATCGTGAAATGTCACATCCTCTCCATTGTGGAGGCGCTCCATTTCATAGCACATGTGTTTGAAAAGCAGCCTGTCTTTTTCTGGATCCACTTCAAGACGGCCCTTTGAAAACAAAAGCAAAGCCACTTATGTGTATATTACGTGAGAGCTGTGCAAGCAGAAAACTGCCAGGCCTGCACTGAATGTGCAGCACTGTCACAGCGAAAGTTAGAAGAGCGCATTTTTTGAGCCTCTTTTAACACTATATGAATAGCTGCTGCAAGCACACTTGCAGGGTACCCACTATGCCATTATTCATTGCATAGTAGGCAGGCATTCACTATGCTATTCTTCGTCATACTTTGGAAAAGCGTGGTACCTGCTGTACACTTGTAAGGAACTTTGTGCAATTTTTGTGTGCTGTAGCTGATGACAATGAAGAATTATGCCAGAAGCTTTTGTAATCCCCAAAACCCCCCACAGTGGGTATGTGCCACAGTGAATGGATGGCTTGCACCGATGTCACTGAAAGCGCCATGCTGAAACACCAGCATGTAAGAACGTGACGTTTCCGATTTCACATTATCAAAACATCAAATGCAGATTTTTTCACTATTCATGTACAGAAACGTTCCTGCCGCGTTGTTTTCACATAGAAGCAACTTGTTTGTGATCGAAGCAACCATCATGTAGCACCAATTCTTTTCAGAAACTGTGTCCCTGACATCACGTGCGGGCCATCTATAGGTGGACAAGATCAAGCTTTTGTAAAAGGTTGGAGCATTCGACAGCCCACTCATTGTGCAATTCGCATTATCTTACACCTGGTTGTTCCTTTGCTGGTGTGTAACATTTTATTACTCATATTAAGACGATTCTTTTTCCGACATCAAGCCTGACTAGGGCAAGTTTGCAAATGAGTCCCAAGCATCAGTGTGGCTCAGTGATAAAATGCCGGGCTGGCAAGCAGTGGGCCCAAGTTCGAATCCCACTATGTCCTTTTTCTTATTTCGTGCGATAGCAGTTACAGACACCGGCGGCAGTGGCGGTGCGTGACCCATGTTGTGATCTCATAACAACTTTCGTTGTAAAAAAAAATAATGAAAGAAAGAAAACATAGAAGCCTTGCCATATGTTCAGCGTTTCTCACTTAATTTCACTTAACTGACAAGCTAGCCTTCACCAAATATTTACACACATGCAACTACTCTAAACTAGAATTTTTAACAGTATGCATAGCGTTAAAAATCTAATTTTACAGAAGTTTCGGTTTCAGCAAGGTGCTCTACCACTGAGCTACATTATCGCTTGAAACTGCATTGGAAAAAAAAAAAAAAAGAGCTAGTATGAATGTCACTTAGTGGAACGAGTCCTGTTAAGGCATGTAATATTGCATGGCAGAAACATAAAATCGCACCAGGCATCAAAACATGTGCATTGCTTAACAAGTAAACATTTTAAAAGCCCACCCATTACAAAGCACTGAGACATATTTAATCATCATCAGCTGCAAAAGCATCAAAAAAGTGAGCAGCTGCACAGGTATGTGTGCTGTCTTACGAATGTGTAGTGAGGCCTTTGCTGATTCACAAAAGGAATAATTACGGAGTAGTGGGCACTTGACAAATGTGCTTGCACTAGACATTCTAGGATATGTTGACATAGAGGAGCGGTGATTTGATTATGAAGAAAGAACACACGACAAAAACGATGCTCATTTGCAACTGAGTTTATTTGGAAATGCTTTACACCAAGAAAGCTTATGCGCCAATGCATTGCCAATAGGCACTATCAGAAAAAAATGTTCATATCACAGGGAAATGCAGAAACAATGTAAGATAGGTTGAAGGGGGTACACTTAATTGGTTTAAGCATTTAACCGCTGTAAATGAAGTTTGTTTTTTGCATCGTCAAATGCACCGAAGGAACACTGATGCATATGTCTGCTACAATTTTAATCTGATCAACCTGTAAAACCTCTAGACTATGAAGAAAAAAAACTTATTTTGCAACAGTTAAATATTTGAACTGATTAAGTGTATCCCCCTTCAAGCTATCTTAGATTGTTACAGGACTTTGGAGCGATTTTGAAATCTTCTTGTGTTGGTGTCTGTTGTCAATTCATTTGCTCATAAGCTTTCCTGGTGTGAAGGTTTTTTAAATAAACTCAGTTGCAAGTGAGTCTTTTCTGTCGTGTGTTCTTTCTTTCTAAACAAACCCACGCTCCCCTAGGCAATATGTCAAACCAACTACCCCAACAACCGACCATTTTGAAACATTGTAGGATAGTTTGAAATGGCCACTGCCACGGGCCATTTTCTTACGGCGTGGTTGAGAACTGAAACCAGGCTGGCAATTGAGAAAGTAATACGCACGGTATCCAATTATGTTAAAGCATTCTACTTTTATAAGCGAGGGCCAAGCATCTTCAGGGTTTCAATTTCTCGCATTTACCATGCTTGCAAGAAGAGTGATACCTAGATGTAAAAGCATAATAATGTCACACAAAGCGTTGAAGCTCATGAGTAAATAATGTTAAAAATGAAGCAAATAAAGAGTTCGGAAACGTTTTGTGCAGAAGAGGTCACTTACTTTCAGAAGCCTTAGAACAAATTTTACGCGCCTTATTGGAATCAACCCCTGGAAGAAAGCAAAGAAGGACATTCTAAGCATTACAACACTGCACAAAATAACCTGCAAGTCATAGGTCATTACCCTTTGCTGAATATCGACCATGTTCCATGTGTTCTGAAAATTCCGAATGTCTGCATAGCTTAGAAGTGCATCTTCTTCGTTGGAGTAAAACAAAGAAAAGTTCTCCATAATAATAGCTGAAAAAGTGACAAGAATGAGAGGAAATTCCCATGTAGGAAAACACTACACAATATGAAAATAAACTTAAATTTCAATTTATTTATTATGTATAGTATATTAGCATATTTGAATGTGCAGAAATATTCATAAGAAGGTGTAAAATATAGAGATTAAAGGCAAGGCACGTTAATATTTTACAAATATAAAAAATTTAAATTCTGCTACAGACAATTAAATGTTACGTCACAATAGATATTTGCATGTAAATAAATACATATACTAACAATGAAACATAATGGTGCAAAAAGAACACAGTCAGGCACACTTAAACCACAATTTAAGTGCCATGAAAATTCTATTGATACCGGGCTGAATGCTAATAAGCTGTTGGAATAAGTAGAGCTGTTTTGGGACATCTACAAAGGTAGAGAGGCTAGTGCTCCTCACCGCTACCTTCCTGCACCAAACTGAGGCTATTTGTTATACTGTGGTGAACTGCAATCGCGCCACCGCGCAGCAGGTAACGCTGCCAGCGTGTTACAGACCGACAATCCTTTCTCTCCCTCTGCACTGGCAACAAAGGTGCAGAGAGGGAGAGGAGAGGGGACCGGTCCCCCGAGATTACCGAGTTGAATGAACAATAAAGTTAGTTGATATTGAGACTCTCAGCAACACGTTTCGTCTCTGTGTCGCTCAGGCGTACTAACAGTACTTTTCAAAACAAGCGCCTGTAGAATCTACACACTGTAGCATTTGCTGAGATGCCCACCAATTAGCTGAAAGCGACAGCAGAGATTCTGACATCAGGCACCCTGTTTTTAGAGCAGACGATTGAAGCTAAGCAGCGGTACCAAGAACTCTTGCTGGTAATTTTTGATTCAACAGATTCATTTAGGCTCATGCGAATACTAGTAGATTTCAGGTTCAAAGCTAATTCAAAGGGAATAATTATTTTGGTCGCATAATTTTAAATCGAATCAAGTTAGGTGATGACACATTTGCCATGATCTAACTAAGCTGCACAATGTTTTTTAGAAATTAAAACAAGGCCTCCACAAATGCCTTTTTTTTGGTTCAAAAGAAGTGGAAACAACTTTGAATAGAAGCAGGATTTATTTTTCAGTAGAATGCAAGTGATAACCTGTAAAGTATGTTACGATTTCAAATTTACTGTACTAAGAGCATATAAGCCAGTATAACAAGATTTTAAACTTCAAAACGATAAATAAATGTGAGGGTAATATTCTTACATTGCAGAGACCCTCTACCGCTTTATGCCCCAATCCCACTACTGCCTTGTGGCAATATGTTCATAACTTCATTTAACCTTAAAATGGGGCTTTGGGACAATGCCGAATCGACTTAGATAGGTGTTTTCACGGCTTAGAATTTCGTTATTGCCGTGAAAACACTTTTATGAAGAGTTAAATTTTTTACAGCTTAGCATTCATACACTGCAGTGAAACAACATTTACAAAGAAGTTACATACGTATAAATGTACACCTATTGGTTCATTTCGAATGAAATTTTCTATAATTTCAATTCGGATCAAAGTGAAGCATTCAAAGCATTCAAATATTCACACAAGCCTAGGTTCCTTTATTGCCACACAGAAAGTGGTGACAAACTTCTACACAGACCACATATCAATCTAACCAATGTTAATCATATTTTCATTCAGCCTCCTTTTAATATCACTATTATTTTGCTTGAAGGAAAGAAGTGTAAACTTTGGGGCTCATTTTCTTTGTTAGACACAATAATAATGACAACTAACAGACAATGATGCCAAGGAAGGTATGGGGATGCTATTACAAGTAATTGTAATGTATGTGTGAAGAAAAAAAGTGGAGGAGTAGATAAAAAGATCCCTGGCGGTGGCAAGTTATCTTTTCGTCCACTTTTCTGTCTACACATTTACATTACTATTACTTCTAATAACATCCCCTATACTTTCCTTGGCATTATGGTCGGTTAGTTCTCATTATTGTTTTCATGCTTGCAGTCTCCTTTTTGTGCTCAAGCTATGGCTGAAAGTGACCAAAAGTAAAGACGTGAATGAAAGTTGCACATCATTCCAAAATATTGTCAGCAAGGCACTGACGTAATAGTGTTTACACACAATCACATTTGGCAAGTTGCTAAGCATTCTGGACTTACCCACTAAAAGGTTAAGCACGATGTAAGTAATAATAACGTAAAAAGAGCAGAAGAAGATAAGACTCCCAGTGAAGTTCCCGCAATCGGTTTCCCAGTAGTTGGCAGCAAGGGTGCAATACGGAGGACTGACCTGAAGCACGAAAAGAAAAAAAAAAGAGTACTTTAATTTTTAATTTGAACCACAGTGGTAATCCTGTATTGATACTTTTGTATAGTATATTTATTTTATTGCATTATTATTTGAAGACAATCAGTTTAGAAGCATATTGAAATACTAAATATAAGCACAACACAAGAGTGCTGACTCTGAGCCTGTTTGTGCAAGCACAAGATCCTGAGTCATCTCTTTTTCATTATTATTTCTGCTCATACAATAGCTTATATACATCGTTTCACATTAAGTACCCTCACATTAACTTTTGTTCATTCAAAGCATGTAAGCTGGTGCAGAACTATGAATGTAATCAGCGTTACTGTCAGTTTTTGGGCTCTAAATATGTCAATGTTTCGGCATAATGACGTCATTGCTCTCCCTTGAGATGTATTACCTTGGCTCTCATTGTAAAAAACTTGCAAGTTTTCTTTCGCGCTTGCATTTATTTAAGGCAGAGCAGATTATGTACTAGTGTTTGCAGACTGCTTGTGTTAAGGAACATATTAGAATGTGCAAGCTGGGCTAAAACTCTCTCTTGTTAGTGGGCTAGTTCAGCTAAAAGACTGATTTTTCCCTTCTACTTGTAAGTTGCATTGCACGTGATAGCAAAAAAGTATACACTTGTTTTGTTTGACATTTATAAACAACATATGCAACATGCACTGATAGCATGTGTACGCAAGTCCTTACCATGCAATCGTGCATGATTTTGTTCCAGTCTTCTCCGGTGACTATCCTGAATAGCATAGCCATTCCGTTGGGGGCGGTTTTAAAGTTTGCTTGCCTGAACCAGTATACATGAAAAGAGAGAAGAAGCTCAAAAAGTACGCCAGTCTGGATCAGCAGCAAACAGAAAGATGAAAATCCCGCAAGACTGCGAAACGAAAAACACGGTCGATAACTATCCGTGCAGGCCTGGACTAAACAGGGTGAAGGCAAGGAACGAAGCATGAGGTGTTGGTTAGCCGGTGGACACATGTTAAAGAACACCGCAAATGTAGGAGCAGCAAGTTGTAACACTGTTGTGATTTATCCGTTCATCAACGAATTCCCTAAGTTCTTATCAAAATAAAAGCTTAATAACCTTGTTTTTACATTTTCATGCAAAGTACAAGCTCACAGTTTTGCACATAAATGATTGAACTTTGGGATATTATAAAACAAGAAAACACATCATAACACTAGTCAATATAGTGTAATATGATAAAACCCTAATGTGAAGTAACAATAAGGCAGATTAGCACTGCGTGTGTGTGTGTCATCTTTTTGTCTGACAGTATAGTCGCACTGCACTATGTTGTAATGAATACAAGTGAACTAGCTTGAAAATGTGCTTTAGCCGAATTCAAAATGCTGTTCAAGACCAACCTTACTAAGTAAGCAAGCAAATCAAACGTTTTGACCTTGATGGTGCAATAGCAAAGTGAGCAAACTTTTAAAAGTGGATTTATAGTCATGAAATGAAGCATGAAGTGACTCAGTGCTGCAAACTTGCAGGATGATAAGCTAGCTTTCTGTGGCCCTGTTTGATGATGGAGCAATTTGGTGCAGCTGAGTCATGTTGCACCCATTCAGCAACCTCAATTGTAAACATTACATCTCCTGAGTGCCAAATGTGTGAATGGTTTCAAATTAGTTGCAAAAATAACTGTTAATATGATTGCACAGGTGATGTAGGTTTTCTTTCTGGAATGGGTTGCAGCTGATAGGTAAACTTTAACATTATTGCTACACCAGCCTTGACTTGCACTCAATTGAGAACTTCAAGGCTGTGTACATGTTCAGCTTACGTTTTTCATGTCCCATCTATGAATACCAGCCAAAAATAGAGAGTTGCATACTTTCACATAGGTAAATTTCTAAGCATATGTATATGGTAACACTTGAAACAACTGCTTTTCAGAGATTTGTGAAATTGCTGAGCGGCATACATCTTGTAACTTCAATGCAAGTATATTTTATGAACAAACAAACAAGAAAATGATGCGCTCTGAAGGTTTCCCTCTTCTGTCAGGTAAAATATACAATAGGGACGTGTGCTGCGTGTATGTGTAATACGGATAACTTTGTGTGAGCAGGTATGAGCAAGTTCTCTACACTCACCTTCCAATGTGTTCCCCGAATTTGACGTTCCCGAAGAGAATGACTCCAGTCAAAGCGTAAAACAAGATGAGAAGAAACATGCCCATGATGATGAAAAAGCTTTTGTACACGGAGACCACCACAGTCAGCATTAACATCTTCAAGGTGGCCTGAAAATACGAGATAGCAAGAACAGTGCATGTTATAAAGTGTCAGTCGTGTTCTTCTTGTTTTTTGTAGGCACCTGCATGTCCTACTGCTCTAAGAGAAAACATGAATCATTAGTTTAATTTAAATTCAATGACTACAGCTTAACACTTGTAGTAGTGCCTACTACTGATATTTTTTTTTCCACTGTACCGCTGCATTCATTAGCACCAGCTACAGCTTCACAATTTTAACATACGCAGATATTGGCGAGGTTGGTGTGCACTTTTCTTACAGTACAAGAAAGCAACACATTGAAATCAAATTTAGGCCCACTCAGAAAAATAGGCCTTTTCCTGACTTGACTATTCAGTTACTACTGTCCTACATAAAGAAAACTTGTTATATACATTCAGTTTCCCCTTTTCCTTCATCTTATTTTATTTCTCTAATGCACACATTACATGCAATCCCTGACCTATGTCTTCCAACTTCAGCCTCACCATCTACTTTTTTTAGTTATGCCAAAGTAGTACATTTTAAAACTGAAAAGTAATGTCTCTCTACAACCACTTCGAAGAATTTTATTAGGCTCATTATTTAAAAGGACAAACTAACACCCAGGGACAGTAAAAAAATTAGCTTTTCTAGTACTTGGATAAAAAATTGCAAAAGGTCAGAAAATAAAATTACCAGATTTACAGCTCTCTAAAGCAGTAATACAAAAGTTCTATAATCATTACCTAATAATAATATTCTAAATAATAATTTAAATAATAATCTAAAGCACACAGTAGTGATATATCAGACTACACTGACACATTATATTGTTGTGACTGAAAAAAGACAAAAAAGCCGCTCAATTCTGACTGCAAGAGGACTTAAAGATACTCACATGTTTACCAGTAATAGTGAAGAAACGTAATATAACCACAACAAATCCAAATGAGTTACTGAAGTCATTCTGCAACAATAAACAAGAAAAATGTGGTTAACTTCGGGATCCTGAGTGCAAAAAACACTCTGATGCACTAATCTGTGAAAAAGCACAGAATCGCACAAGTCGACTTTCCTTGCTAGACATGATTTTCTACTGGAGAGTCGACGTATATCTACGGCAATACCAAGACAGATGCAGGGTTGCTCTGACGCTTTGTGCTCACCATCATCATAAAATGCATGATCACCCAGATGACGCCGAGAAATGTGACGAACAGATCATATCGATTTCTCCTGCTTTGCCAGTATCCCCTGGGTGTGAAAGCAATGTTCTTCATAGTAACCTGCAATGTCAATCAAAGCACATCTCGTCACAACATTGTGGCATAGGAAAGTACATCTTGTCACAATTCAATAAGCATGCTGTGTCAGATTACAGCACATTTTTATGCTCATTAAAATCATGCACTTTTGTTCTGATGCAAGATTTCCTTAAGAAAGTATGTCATTCGTTCAGTGTGCTATGTGTTCTGCATTTTTGCCTGGCACTTGAAAACTATGTTCAACTAATTTTTTGTTGCTTTTTTGTATATATTTTTAAACATTAACTTCCGAAGATATTGCTTTATTTCCAAACTGCAGAGGACAAATTTGAACCACTGAGGATCTGAATACGATAAAATCTCGCTGTGTAAGCCAAACCGCATGAAGCAAATTGTGTGACTAGCTCATGGGTGTTTCAACATAACAGGAGGCAGTGCAAACACTCGTTTAGATGTGAATAATAATTGTTCAGTATAAGACTGACAGAAAATAGCTCTTATTTCATCACAGCATGAAGTAGACATCTCAATTACTTTTAGCTCAATATGGTGGTTATATTACTCTGTCTCAGATGGCTACAATTTGGTGAGCTGAAACTTCATATTCATGGGGGATACTGTTTTTCTTTCACTTCACTATTATCCACAATTTTAGCAAGTCTTCCTCTTGTGATACGTGTGCTGGCCATCTCCCCACACCAATGCCCAATAACATCAGAACTTCATAATGCACAAACTACATTGGGAGTGCATGAAGCACACAAGTTTAGCCTAGCCACTAGAACTATACCGTCAATTTAAACCCTTGCAACACACAAAGTGTCAATACAAGCACTACAAAACATGAAAGGTTGCAAGTGTGGACAATGCCTTCTGCATCGGTGCACTTGTGTCACAGAACACACACACATTCAATTGGGACAGTCACTTTTGTTTTTATAAGAGGAGTTTTACTATGCCCAAAGTTACAACAGGACGACAATTGATACCTTGTACTCTAGTATATTGCAGCTTTTGAAAGCAGAGCTCTTTAAGCTTTTCATTGCAACATGTTATGCGAACAGGAATTACCATCACGAACCAGTTTGCTCTGGCTTTATCTTCGACTTATGCTTCTACTTACACAGTTGGTTTATAGCATTGCTCCATTAGTGCAAGCTGTCCACTTTTTCTTTTTAAGGAGCTAAGGAAGTACTACTCACCTCAACAGTAAATAATATCGTGAAACCGGCAGAAACTGTCGCAAGCGGGATCGTATGAGGTTCATCCGATTTCCACTGCAACAAGCATAGAAAAGACTGGCTTGGTATACAAGGAGACAGAGAATATAAAAAAGGATGAAAACGTCTTAGATTTTAACAGTGGGCTTAAACTTTGTCACCAAAGAAACTTTGTTGTGTTGGGCATCACCATCACTGCGACATGGGTGCCACGACACCGTGATGCATAAATCGAAGTACACACGCGACTGTAGCCTAGTTAAGGACAAATTCCATGGCCAAGATACTTGTTCAAGATTAAGACTTTCATTATTTGCTTGGCATTGACCAGTTCAGACAAATTGCATCATTTCATGCCTGAACACAAAGCAGTTTCACTACATAGGCTTGCCAAACAGGGACACTCACGCTGACACATAGCAGGCTGCTGTTGGCCATGACGAGCATGGCAATGGCCCTCTTGAAGAGCAGGTTCTGGGTGATGTCGTAGATGAAGGCGCGCAGCTTGTGGTGGTCTGGGCGAGGCGGCAGGTGCAGGGGCTGCGCAATCTTGAGTCGCTTCTTCAGGTCACACCAGCGGCGCTGGTCAACTGTCAGCAGAGCCGTTCCCTGTTCATCGGCAGGGCCATGGGAACAGAGAACGTAAGAAAAGAAGGGGCTAGGCCAGGCATTTTATATGCCTTTTATATGTCGTATTGTAGTCCCGAAACCGCAAGGGTCCCGCACCATTATACAAGACACAAGGTGTGCTAGCTGTGCATTGAGTGGAGTATGCAAAGTAAACCTTTCATTACAATGATCAAAACAAGGAAGATTGTTTACACAAGGTTTATTCAAGCAATACACATCCTGTGTGTCTAGAACAAAACACAGCTGTAAATTGGAGCTGCTAAGGTATGCTGCCCAGGGGAAGGGAATATTGTAGCCCAGCCATGCCTCGTAAGTGATGCTTCTGGTTATGATAATCGTTTACTCATTCATTTTTATTAGATAAGTACACACATAATTATGTAACCTAGACTTGAAAATGTTAACTAGTGTTGCTTACTGTCATGGTATGCCTCGGTGTCATTGTTTATTGACCTTTTCTACTATTGTTATCAGTTTCCTGCTGAGAGTCCCAACAAACTGCTGTTTCCCATGTACACATGTACTTACATCTTAGAACTTTTTGAAGGACACCATGGACACAAAGTAAAGGCATAGAAAAAGGAACAGCTTAGACCACTGGTTTTTTTAATTCCACATATTTAACTTCCATGACTTTCATTCTTCCCTTCCCCCACCTCTATTTCTTAATATCTACAGGGGCCTGAGCAGTGTTCTTGATTCACATGCTTTAGGTTCTTTGAAAATGTTATTTCTACTGAGGCTGCAAAGTATAATGATAAACAAAGAGGAAACAACACTGCGTTACGTGCACACTCATAAAACGAGCAATACTAGAGAAATAAATAGTGAAGTGTAAAATACGTAGTGTTTCAATAGTAGTTACTTGCTGCTACTACATTCAAAGAAAGACTAGACAAAGCTTCTCACCTTGTTTTCACTGTAGTTAGCAATCACAACACCGACAAACAGTGTCAGCCCAATCATACAGCCAAGAAACACAAATATGTGAATGTAAATGGCATGAACCTGAAAAGTAAAGATAGTTTCTTCATTTCTTGCACCTCTCACTTGATATTCAAGTTGGGTGTCATGGCACAAAATGCTATTATTCGAACGTCAATACAGTTCTTGCTACTACATTATCGCGCTCACATAAATCTTAACACAAGTCTGGTTTCACGCATGACTTTAGTGATAAAACTTAAGCTTACATGTTCTGCAACTGAAAAATAATGCACAAAAAATGGCATGATGATAGTGCGTCACATTAAGAAACATCCTATTACTCTAAGTTTAATTTCTTACAGTATGGGGCAAACTCACTTTTTCTGGCACGTAGAGACAGCATGACTATATTTTAACTAACAGTATTTTCTCACCATCAGTTATGGAACACTAAAACATGATGTATGTTAAAATGAAAAACTAAAGACTCACTTTGTAAAAGTAGCTATTCTTTGAAGAACTAATGCCATTAATATACCAGCTTTATTATTATGGCTAATAATTAATGCTTATTAACCACAATAATTTACTCTGATCAACCAAGCATTAGCACTTCTGGCCATAATTCATAATTGCATTATAATTGGTTTTAAAGAGAGCGAATAAACCACTTTTACAGCACCATATAAGCCGGACAATGATCATGGTTGTGCTTATAAGATGCAATCAAGTATATTTTGCAGAAGTGGGTGTCAGCTTACTTTCTCATTTACCTGCACGAAAGAAGATATCGACGTTTTAAAAACGTCATGGTGGCATGAACAGAATCATTCTTCTAAGCGAGAATGAGGGTCAGCCATGCTACTAACACTGATGTTTAGAACCTGAGCAATGCCATAGGCACGTGCAAATGCTAATAATGTGTTAGTTATGTTAACATCTACACTATGTTTAGTAGGATAGAAAAAGAATGAGCATCACCGCATATAAATGTACATAGATCAAGGCCTTAACACTTCAGATAATGTACATTGCACCACTTCTGAAACATTTTATATCAGGTTGGCATTATGAAAACTTTTTTTATGGTATAATTAACTTAACTAACTGCAAGCCACCATTGGAAGTGCCAGGATAGTACTCAAAAATAATATTTAAGGAAACGAAAATTTAGGACTAACTTGAAAGCAGCATGTATGAATACCCATGGCATAAGTTAATCAATGGTGATGAGTGCCAAGTAAACATGACCGTAAATCAATGCATGGAGAAGTACGTGTAAATGCTTTGCAAGGGCAGTCGTCACTTGGAAATCAATCTTTGCTGATGAACATAAACAAGTTTCTTTGTTGTTGTTTTTTGTACATTGAGAAGTATAAATGGAGATATGCTTCATAAGAAACTGACATTCACACTTTTGCAAATCTTACTCTCCCCACAAATGGTGGGAGAGAGAGAAAACACAATTATATGGTCCAGAGGGATGAGTATGAGGTGCTTATACATCCAATTTCTGGCTAGGAGAATTTGTTACATGTAGGAACTAACTTAAGTAACAGAGTTTAGTAAAGAAAGTAAAAAAAAGGACTTCGTAAAAAGTGACAACAAACTGGCCTGAAATCGCTTGACCATGCAGCACGCAGAACAGAAATACTATGAACTTTACAGTCTTCAGGTAAATCTCACTTTTTACACAATGCCATAATATTTTCTTTGAAAACTATGGCTGACAGTGGCAAATGACTCTTTTTAAACAATTCTATCTTTAATGAAGAAAAAGCACTGTAAAATTGTGATCACTACAGTAAAATTATACTATTTGCTTTCATTTCCATTCCATGGCTAGTTCTTATAAGCCTTCAGCACTAAATATTACATGTAACTAGCTCAACTAATTACTGATAAGCAGTAAGAAAAATTTTGTGCGGGTTTACTTGCTCAGACCTCTGTTCGCTCAAGCAATGCATGCAACTAGAAGCCCTAAATTGAGGCGACTATAAGCGACATCAATGCCTCTGAAAGGAAGATAGAATAATGAGGGGCACATTAAGACAGCACAAAAAGACAAAAAAAAGACAAGGACATTTAGAATGCAACCATACAAAACACAAGAGATGGGGTGCAACGTCGCATCGAGTCTTTTTCTTTGTGTGTCCTCTTCGGTTGCTCTATGGGTTTATGTTTTATGACAGTATCAGCATGAATGCTTTGAATGAGTGTGTGAGTGTTCATGCTTGAGAGAGACTTACTGGCCCCAGCCTGTGTAGGAGAACGTCACGAATGTCTAGCCATCCCTTGAAAGAGAGCACCTCAAAGAGTGCTAACATAGCATTGCCAATACTGTCAAAGTTGAACCTGCGAGGGTTTGCCCTAGGGGCGGGAAGACAGCAGCGAGGTCAGTGAAAAGAAGGGTCATGGTAAGCACACTGAAGAGCACAGAAGAGAGGACCCGCCTCTCTTCTGTCCAGAAAGCACGCAGTGAACAATTAAACTACAAATGATGGCAACGTGCTCTTTCTAACTGTGCCACTACTTGTCTTTCTGTTTTATTTTTTGTCAAAAAATTGAATCAAATGCATTTCTGGTCGGTGAAGAAAACGCAGCTCCTAGATGCACATAAATTGCTGCTGTCGAACACATGCGGTGCTAAAATGTCGCAGCCTCAGCACGTGCTCAGTGTTTTCAGTTTGCATGTGCTCTTGGAGGCGATTGACGGTGCGAGCTGATGAACATACACTTTTATTAGGTGTTACTGTATAATCAGTTAAAACATTTAGCATGTTTCAGCTTGTGCTATTAACTGCTGTAGCTACTGCAGGGTGACCGACCATCTACTGATAGTGCTTCTTTGCGCAGAAGTGACAAGTTGTCAGTTACTCTTGCAAGCAGTCTTACACGAAAAGAACTGTATCATTTTTGTTCATATAAATCTAGGCTACTGGTTTAAACTTGCAAATGCAATAACGTATAGCCAGTGATTTTAATATATGCAAAACTGTGAATGGTGCCTAGCTGCGAGTTCCACTTTTCTATTGCTCTGGTTTACCTTTTGTGCCGTCATAAATTATCGCAAGCTTTCCTACCTTAGCAGTTACAGATGCAGAGTAGCTGCTTATTTATAGATAAAATATTCACATAAGAGCTTCTTACAGCACATTAAAGAAATCACATTACACAATTTCTGCCTGACACTTTTTTGCACTCTGTGTTGTCGTAGAAAAACATTACGAGATATAAATGTTACGAGCTTTTTAATAGGTGCTGCAAATCAGAGGTTAAACAGATTGTCACCATGTGAAAGCTAGTATTTGACTGCTTTTAGCACCACACTTATGCTTCCATGCATTAACTTGATTCACTCTGTTTTTCTTGCAAATATTGATCATGCACACCATAAATATAAAGTTCATTAGACATTTTTGAACAAGAAACAGCTAGTTGAAATCGTTTTTGTAGCTGGTATGCACTTGGAATTCACACGGAAGGCAAGAAGAACTACCGTATGTTAGGGACAATTTTTGAAGGACAGCATAGGAGGTGTTCACTACAAAAGATAATAAACAATCCAAACTAACAATCAGTCATCTGCCTACACTGCTATTGATCTTCTCTTCTTTTTTTTTTTTTTTTCAAAACAATAAATGCAGTACACAGTATTTTGTAGCTGGGTAAAGTGTGACATTAACCAAACACATTCTAAAAAAAATGTTAGTTTTCAGAGCGTGATGGTGCGGGCACTGGTCTACATTCGTAGGGTGCAGTTAGTCTCAAGTGGCACAATTTAGTCAGCTTTTAGAATGACAGAGGTGCACAGGTTGCTTGTGGTTGCAAGTAATCGTGGGCACCCCTGCCAACTGGATTCAAGCAACTGCAGCCTTCTACTAAAAGCCAAGAACACAAGCAAAACCATAGCTTTAATAGATTTTGTCCAATATGCTTTTAACATTCTAAGCACATAGCCATGGGCTCAGCATTCAGAGCCATGCATAACTATTTGCATGTCCGTGCCTCTTATGAAATGGGATGTAAATTTCCATTTTTTTGTAGCGCTGATCTTTTCTTTCATGTATCAAGTGTCTGCTCACTGTGTCCCAATTCTGTTGCCGTAGCAACCACAAGAACGCCTTTTAAGCATATCTTTGGCATGCTGCTCCCTAGAATTACAAGACCCATGCTCCTCAATAATCATTCTTTAATGCCAAATTAGGATTGTTTCTTTACTATATGTACCCTTTGCTGGTATACAGTTCTTGTTAAAACAATCAGCTAATACAAGTAAGGAAACAACTAACTGTTTTATTTAACTTTTTTTTTATCTTCCGTGACAAGAAAATAGGCTTTACTCTATATGGAGGCAAAGCTAAACGTTAAATATGTCATATCACCTGGTCTGTTTTTGCCAACACTGTGCAATGTACAAGAATATGTTGAAAATGTGTTCTTTGTGGTTTCCGTCTGAAAGCTTTGCTTCTGCATTTAACATTTACAATTCACTTTGTTCAACTGCATATTTCAACTCGACAATAAGAACAAATCCAGATCAGCTTCCACACCATGCAGCAAATGAGAACACCATGCCTAGACGCATCACAATGTATTAAAAAGCTTGACGCAGGCAATTGATGTCAACGTTAAACTAGATTGTGTCGTTCAACAAGGCTTTTCACTTGAGATCGCATTAGTAGCATCTTGATGATGCCACGCTAGCGTGCCAAAAGCGATGTTAAAAGCAGTGGACAAAGGGCCTCATTGAGTGGTCATTCACGCACCACAGCTGCAGTTGCTGAGCCAGCTTGCATTGCAGTCAGTTTAGTGATGACGGTTTAGTTGCAGTGCGCACACGGTGCATGTGTCCCCGAGGACAATCACCCGAACGGAGGCATGCTTGTGCCTTGCATCCGTTGTGCAGTTGAAACTCACACGGCTCACTTGCTCGATAATAATGTCTCTGACATCGGTATAGCCTTCTAAAGAGAGCACCTCAAATAAGGTGAGCAGAGCGCTGCCTAAGTTGTCGAAGTTGAAGTTTCTCGGATTAGCCCTGAAGGAAGCAATGAAGGGGAAAGGGAGGAACATTTTCAGTTTGCCGCTGGTGGCTCCAGAAAAGTCACAGTAGAAAACAAGCTCTACACGGCAATGAGAGTTGTATGTTGCCTCTGTGCATTTCGTCTTTCAGGCTTGCCTGTATAAGTTAAGTAAAGATGTCGTTGCTAGAACTTATATAAACAAGAAGCAGCCCTGACATAAATATGCTAGTTTAACAAAACTTGATGCTCCTCCTCATTACACTGCCCAAAATTATGTTCTTAAAGGGGTACTGGCACGAAATATTTTGCTTATCATTTTTTGCTTAAAATGATAGTCCAAGCCCCCGAAAGTATAAAAAATGTACCAGTAAGTGTGAGTGCGCCCTTAAAAATTAATTACTTCATGTTTTTAAGAGCTAGTGTTGGTTCCTACTGCACCCTGACATCACGACGTGGTATGAGCAGCGCCACCAGGGGGTAGTATGTGCACGCGCAAGTTTTCGTGACGTATCCTCGTCCCTCGTTGCTTCTTCAAACGATTACTTTGCCCTCTGATAAGCATATATCTTGTATTCATGGGCACATACACTATTCCAGACTCTGCTTATTCACTTCACAGGTACGCTGGATGACAATGACTGTACATGGCGTGAGTAAGATGATCAAGAAAGCGACGCGCAAGCTGCCTTTTTTTTGTGCTTGACATCATCACTACTAGCCAGACCACTGCATAAAGTCACAAGTATTACTACTGTAGCCTGATGTCTAGTTAGTGCCAATGTCGGTAGGTGCACTGCGGAAAAATGGACTTTATCAAAATCGAATATGTTATCAGCATTTGTTGAGCGTCACACTTCCTCAGAGCCTTCGCTGTATACAGGAGATTTGTATGGCACAGTAAACTCGCCTTCGAAAAAAGGTGTCAGTAACCCCTTAAGTACTAATTAAATGTGATTGTTAAAACGAAGATGAATTTCGTTCCAGCATAAGCATGACGTGAAGAACATATATGTGCTGCAATACATGCCTGTGACCCTCACATCACGTGTTTTAAATGTCAGTTACATGTGTAGCCTGAGAAATAATTGTTTTGAAAAATGTTTTTACAACTGGGAAAAGAAAAACAAAAACACGTTTGTGGCAACAGTGCATCATAAATTGACTTTCAACATTTCGCTATCATAGCTTCAATGAACGGCTGTTATGAACTGCATATGGCACTTCGTAAATTCTCTCTGCTGCTTTGATGAACTGTGCTTCCAAGTGTTCCTTGCTCCCCTTCCTGCTGAACAGCCATTGTATATAGAATGTACAAAAATGACAATTTTCTTTTGCCTCTGTGCTGACTTGCACAAATAGAAGTGTGTGTGCAGTGTTACTGCGATACGCCACCGCATAAAACATTGTCAGCACCCAAAGGCTGGCTTACTATTATACATGAAACGTATGAGTTTTTTTCATGGTTTGGGCACACAGCTTGTAGAGCAACAAAGTGCTGTCTTTGTTGCACACACCAACAGAGACATAACACCACAACCTCAGCTGCTTCACTTCAGACACTTCACAGAAATTTTGTGAACATACTGTTTCATTCTGTCACGTCTGGTGCAAAAGGGGCTCTAAAAATCCACAATAATCTCAGCACTAAACCTTCCAGACGAAGATAAGTATATTTCGCACTCAATTAAGCAAACTTCATTGCTATGGTCATTGTATTTAACCTGGCTATTCAGTGATAAAAATTGTCAATGCAATTGATCTATTTGCTGTTAAAGTAAGTGCTGAAAAAGAAGCAAGACCGCACCAATAGTGGGGTAGCGTGTATGACATCAAAAAGATAATTTCAAAAATGTAGAAGTTCAGACTGAAGTTTTCACTGCCATAATACAAGGGTTCAAGCGCAGATGACGTACCAAACACGAGGCACCAGGATTACAGGGTAAGTGTCGTTTTCTGCTGGCTGGAGCTTCATTTTGGTAACAAATACCTTGCGCATAAAAAACCCAACACACTCCTTCTGCAAAGGCAAATATTCAATAAATCAATTAATCAGAAACAAGCGGGCAAGATGACCATGAGAGACAACCATCTGTGGAATTCATTGCTTACCCTCGTTTTGATATCCGGATCATTGCAACGCGCTAGTCGGCCACCAAACAAGTGCACACCATAACACGCAAAGACAAACATGAGAACAATTAACAGAATGGAGACCTGCAAAGAATAAAAAGTCTCAAGTTACCCAGCTGCTGCACTGTTGTAGACTGCTCAAGTTAATGAACGTTTCTTGCCTCACCAATAGGTTATCTAACATCACAAAAATACACCTCTGTTTGTAGAAAGTAATATATGCATGGCAAGGGAACAGTTAGAACGTTGTACAGTGCTCATGGAATGAAACATGTCATTCTAGCTCTAGATAATTCATGTACTTTCGTCTTTGCCATTGTCTATCTTCAGTTGGTTCCACATAAGTGTAATATTGCTATGTACATTTACGTGCTATCTACATTTACATTTACATCCCCTTTATGAGCCGGGCTCGTAGTGACATGTCGTGGCTATTTCCAGGAATCCGTCAGGCTAGTTGTTAAGCTCGAAGTTTGATGTCAAGTTTCATTTTGTGAGTACAGTGTTTCTCATTGATTATTCTATGCTGAAAACACTGCTACTAGGCATGTATAAATAGTAAATTTTAGGTTCCAAGTGAATTAAAAGCAAATAGTGATTTGGTCAAAAAACTTGAAATCAAATTTCAATAGTATATATCACATATTATAAAAAAAAGTGCATATTTACCATAGTCCAAGTAACCTGCACAACATTGATCTTTAATTGAAACAATGCACGTGAAAATGTAATCCTTTTGGTTCTGCTAGTGTTAATAAAAATTTCTTTCTCTTTCTCAAGGAAAATTGGAAGCAACCTTGAATAGTAGCAGCACATGACTTTCGGTAGGATGCAAATGATACCTGTAAAAAATGTTACTTTTCAAAATTTGCTATATACTTAGAGTATTCAGCCGGTATGACAAGCTTTTAACTTAAAGAGATGATGAATTATGTGAGAGTAATAGACTCATTTAACCTTGAAGTGAGGCTTCACTGCAGTGTGGATTTTTTCTGTACTAGTGTATTCATAATATATCACCCCTCAACTGCAGTGACACCACCTTTGCAATAAGCTGCAGGTAGTTTATAGTGCACATCTACACAAATATTTCAAGTTCTTGTTGAACAAAATTTAAGTACTGCAATATTTGTTCGAATATTCGAAGTGCTCGAATACTATTTGCACATGCCTAACCAGTCGTTTTTATGTCACCAAAGCACTTGTGATCACTTATAAAAGAGGGATCACTTAGAAAAGAGGGACAGAGTGGTTAACCAGGTTAACAGAGAACACTGATCTCTGGTTGTTCTCCTTATGCTGAAGATTAGTTTGGTCTGGTTAAAATGTACATGGCTGAAGACATCTCCCTGGCACAATTCTTATACGAGGCCTCACTGTTACAGCAACAGCCGTTAGGCTCAACTCTCCATTGAATTTGCTGTGTTCACCTGTCCATTTTTTTATGCCATAGTGGTGATCATAAAGTGGTGAACACATTGTCAGCCCGCAGGTTACATGATGCAGTTCGGATAAAATTCTTGAACGTGTAGAGCTCGGTCTAGTAACTTGTGCAACACGACAACATATTGACATACACCGCATTCAGTGTGCAGAACTTATACAGATATGTAGGATAATAACAATACCTTGGATCACCCTATCTACTCTACACACTTCTTCTCTAGCAAGTTCTCATCTGCAAAACTGAAACCAAGGTTTCAAAAGAAGCAGTAAAAAATGAAATGATTGAAGCAATGACCTACTCCTCAAATCTTTCCCTTTGCAATTTTTCATTTATCACACTAAAACAAGGAAGAGTAAAAAAGCAATTTGAGGATTTTGAGTAGAGAAAAAATAATAAAAGCCCCAATGGGTCATCAGTTGTCAAGAAATGGCTGAACACCTTTAAACTATTGATAAAGCTGTAGGACAAGTGCGCTGCATCTGGGGTGAACAGTGTTTTGTAATATCTAAAGAAGTAATCAAATACTATGAAAAGAATAGTCCATTATTTTTAAGTTCCTCCTCACACTTTGTACGGAGCTGTTTGCTCCAGTACCAACCAGAATGAATTACACAGAGCACACCTTTCACGAAATTCACGTAAATTCAGAGCCAAAAACATCTCAAGCCTACCAGGAGAATTTCCTTAAATCCTCGGCACAGCTCGCAGACCACCTTGCGCATGTGAGGCACAAGGCTGAAGATCCTGAGCGGCCGCACGCAGCGCAGCAACAACAGCAATTGGGTGCCCGACTGTGGCGGGACTCGCTGGGGCATCCAGCACAGGAAGACCAGGCTTACCTGAGCAGGAGAAAAAGAAGGAGGTCTAAAATAGTGCAAAGCGATAAGCTTAGCTTTCTAGCATGACACGCCTTTATTTCAAAAGAGTTATTCAGTCACCGTATCACATACGGCATAGTATAGCTGCAAGAAACGATCAAGGTCAGTTGATTCACAGAATCTACTGTAGTAACACGATTAGTGGTGCACATAAACAAAGCAAGAAACCTTTGCAAGATGTGAAAATGTTTTTAATGTCAATAAGATTATCTGCATGTAAACCCCATTTTTTCATAGTGGGTATATCTCGGGTTTTTTGGTTGATTCCTGAGGCAGCAGTCTAAAAATGTGAACGAATTTTGAAGGTAATAAGGTACAAAATTATGGCTCATTTTGATGTTGCATACAAGCAACTACTGTAACTGCATTTTTCATCGCCATAATTTTTTATAGTCACTGTAACTCATTATGAAAACTGTGTTGAATAAATCATGTTCCCTTTCCTTCTTCCTCTGCTTTTCTTTTTGAGAAGGCATAGCAGTATTTCGCATAGATGTCAGTTCTAGGATGTGGATATACATAATGTATCGTATGGAAATCATAAAGCCGCGAGACGATTCATGGTGTTGAAAGACGCATCACTTACTATGAAAATGAAGACATCTCCGATGCCTCCGATGTCCTTGATAAGGGCTTTTGGTGTGAAAAATAATCCATCGGCAAGAGTTTTCAGGGTCAGTTCTATGCTCATTGCTACTACAAAAACGTATTCTGCAATCTGAAAAAAAAAAAAAAGAAAGAGAAGAAAAAAGCACTTACAATAAATCAACACAGTAAATACAGTACATTTGAATTCACTGCTCATCCCAAACATGAACATAGCAGTCACTGAATTATTTCAAGGCAACAATATAACACGAGACATTCGACTAAAGTCATGATGAAAATAAAAATATCTAGAGGAATTACTAAAAAACACGCTGCAATAGACTCATTTAACGGAAATCTCTTAAATGGAATTGCTGCTTAAACGGAATAACTGCCTCTGGTATGGTTAGTTTTGCACTTGAATTCTACAACCCTGTTCATCTCACAGTAAATGGTACTCCTGGTAAACTGAACGTATTTCCTGGTTCCGTAAGTTTCCATTCAATGGGAGTCTACCGTACCTGCATTGTAAACATTTATTGCAGTACAAGAAAAACTGCACACCACACAATGTAAATATCGAGACATAATTAAGTGACAAATAAACTTCGTTCACTTGTACAAGTTTCAGTAAAATAATGCACGGGGTTACGAGATGGGTTGTTTTCGTAAATTCTGAAAACAGGCCTTTGTACAGGTATTACTATTATCGAATATGTGGTCCTACAGGCTGGACTGGTTTGACGTGTGTGTAGCAACACTGGCTGCGCCCGTCAATAGTTGCACTTGGTACCTAATCTGCATAAAAATATAGATCACTTCAATCGGCACTAAACAAGCCTTTCATAAGTTCCCAGCGTCCTAGTGGTGCCAGGAGTCAAACTTCGATTCCTTCTGGCTAAGCTGGTTTGTCAAGGCCAGCTAACTTTAATTTTTGAATGCATCAAAATAAAAATTTTGCTCCTGACAACAGCTGTGTCCCACTGGCTCAAATGAAAGACGTAATTGAAACAATTGATTGTTTTTGATGAGTACTGAAGAAAAATGAACATCTGGTTTCTTGAAATTTTCATGACTTTCTATGCAGAACTGGCTGTCATAAAACATGTTTCAGCACACATGCAATGTCATCCCGTGAAGCCTAACTGTACATCCAAGTTGTGCATGGAGTCTCACCTGGAGCATTGGTGTGTTCATAATTCGCTGCGTGGGTGTCTCCATCATCATGGACACACATGACAGTGTTGTGACGAAGATCATCATCCAGTCGAGGTATGTGACAAGTCCAAGCAGGTTGCTGTAAAGATGTTCGGATGTTTTGTTTGTTGCACTTTCTTGAGAGAAGTGGAACACACTTACAGCCATTTATGCCAAGTAGGTACTGCTGCTGCATTTTCAGGTGTCGCAGCTTTGCAGATGGAAAACATTATAAGGTAACATGCAAGTGTACGGGGATGTTGTCATGACATTCTTATTGAAATATGTGTGCCTGCTATTATGTGCACAGTAATTGAACAGGAGGCAAGCCCCTGTCAGGTAGTTCCCATCTATGCTTAATTAATGTGCACATCAGGCTTTGTGCAGTGCCAATATAATGTCAACAAGCTCTCTCCTTGGCTATGCTTGCCAAAGAAAAAAATTGATAGGCCTCATTGACAAGTACAAAGCGCATCAAGTGTATTGGGATGCCATATGAGCGATATTACATTAACGAAATCACATTAACACATACAAATCACTTGGGTGCTCCACCAAAAACCACATGTTTTATAACTTAACAGCACTGATAGCTTCAGAGTTCAAACTGTAAATTGGCATGTTTTAAGGCAAGATGTATTATTACAAATATTTGGCTCTGCAGCTGTTCAACCCAAAGCTTATACAGCTGTTCTATTTCTCAAAAGACAAAAACAAAAACAGATGTGCTGTCAAGGTTTACTGTAAAGCTTGGTATTCGAATATGTTTACTTCTCAATGCTGTTTTCAAAACAAAATAATGAGTTTGATAGAATCTTTGCCACATGTACTTCCAGTGTACCACATGCATACATGCAATTTTATGATTCTGGCAGTTAGGGGCTTCTGCTTTAAGATTTCACCCAAACCCAAGCTATTTGAATAAAATTTTATACTTCAATCATTTTAGCAAAAACAAGAACCTTTTTTGACAAATAAAAGCCAGTGACCTGAATGCTAACGTACTACGAGTACTGTGTACAAATTTGACTGACCAAATACCAATAGGCCAAGCATGCCTTGCTTGGAACAACAGCTGAGTAAAGAAATCGGGCAGCGAAAGTTTGTTCAATAGTTCAAGCTTGTCAGACACTATTGAAAATTTTATATAAATGTGAGAAGGCAGCTCTATAAATCACCTACACACTTGTAGCATGACTGAACCATACTTCTGCAGCTGCCCTGCCCAAGGATACTCACTGCACGGCCTTGTACTTAATCTTGCGTTCCTGTCCAGTGACGGGGTCCCTGAACCGGGGGTCATAGCGGGCGTACACGATCGTTTGGCAGATCTTGCGGAACTTGCTCTCCCTGCCCACTACAAACAGAGGCGTGTCAAAGTAGGGGTGGTTTTCGCGGAGGTCCTCTTCTCGTTGATTCCTGCATCGTGGAGTGTTCCTTTTTAATGAATTCGCAGCGCAATTTCATGATACAGTTTAACACAGTGGCTCTATCTAATCAATTCAGTGACGCATTGCATACAGCTCACGTATGTCAACATCCATCATCTACCTTCATGGTTAATAACAGCCTTACCGTGCTAGGTGCCTTCTGACATCAAATGCATAGCATGCGTTGTCACATTTTTCTTAATTAGGATGGCCTAAGAGGCAGCACAAAGTGAAACAGCCTACTGACCATTTTGCTAACCTTCCCAGTAAAAGCACAAAAGTGAAATCTTCAGCTGTATCTCGAGGCAAAAATTTATGCAAACTTTAAGTTGTGTGCGAACATTTACACACAATCGAAAACATATTAACTTACAATCAACAGAAAGATGGTTTTTTTTCACAACTCTAATGCCTCCTCAATTCAACTTCACACTTGTTACCTCATTTTGATAATGACTAAGCTTTCAATACATAAAGCACCCAATGAGCAGCAAGTAAGTAACCTAGCTAGCAAGCAAGTGATCTCATTGCAACGAATCACTTGTTCTTAGAGGTCTGAAAAAATTGGTCATTTATGTGCTAACAATGAGTGGCTCTATTAGTGCGATAAGTGTGTCAAGACAAGGACTGCAAGTATTTTATATTCATAGTTATTTGAGGCTTGATATCAGCTGTGTCATTCAGCATAGAGAAATCGTGATGTAGAAGACCAATTTGTCTCACGTTACTTCTGCGTTCAGACAAGCGACGCAAGTGCGACGAGTTGCCGCATTAGAAAATGTGCAACTGACCTCTTCATCTCAGCCTGCTGACGCTTCTGCTGCAGCATTTTGATGTCGAAATCGTGCAGGCTCCTGCCTGACGTAGCGGCATTGACAGAACCCATGTCTCCATTTTCTTTCAAGTGATCATAGGTCTGCTTCATCTTCACGGAGCCACGAACAGACCTCCGCATGCTTCTAGACCGGGAGAACCTGCCAGGTACGGGAATGCGCCACATTATGCCACGCCTTCAGGTGTCAGCAATAGAACCACCAAGAAAAATGTTTTTCTATGTATAATATTTATGCCGGTGAATGCTATCACAGCAAAGTTGTGTGGAACATAAATTATGCGTTTAGCTACAAAACATACTGTTTGCTAAAAGCATACGTTACCCACCAATATCAGGAATATGAAAATATCATTGTCATAATTTGAAAAAGAAGTCAAAATGAATGGTAATTATTGTCAAATAATTTAGAAGGGAATTCGTATAGTAAAAGCATTTCAATAGCAATGAGCTGTAAGTTATAACCCATGAAACACATAGCATTTTACAATTCACCATACTTAGCTCATATTTTTTGTGTAACACACAATCAAACTTTATAAAAAATTTGATTGGGGTGTAAGTAGTGCGCACATTTAACCTGGAAGTGTCGCTTTGCGCCAGTGCTGATTTCTTTTAGTTATATAGTTTCACAGCATAGTAATTTAAAGTGCAGTGAATCTACCTTTCAGGTGTATTACACACGGAAAAACGAGTTTTTTCGTTTTGAATACTGCCGAATTTCGGAAATTTTAACGCGATAGCGTCAAAGAGCTCGTGTCGCAGAAAACCCGCCGCTGGCATCGGCCCCGTTGGTTGTGAGCGAAAAATCGCCTGTGCGTCTGTGACCGAAAAGTCAAGTTACTGAGATAGCCGCAAGAGGCTGCTACTTGTCTACGCGTGCGCGCACGATCACACTGAAAAAGTTGCGCATTCGAAGAAAAAAAAAAGAGTGCTCAAGGTCACAAGGTGGGGTAATTTCTTTGCCCTGCCACCCCTTCCTGCTTGGCTTCCAGCGCTTTTGTCGGTACGAAAGAAGAGATAATGCAATTGCAGCATGCGACAAACCTTTGTAACTCCACTCGCACTGGACGGATTCTTAAAATTTTTGCGGCGTTGAATTTGTGAGGCAATAAGCTCTTCTATTTAATTCATTTTATGGTTACTTGAAAAAATGTTTCAGGGCCCCTTTAATGCATTTTGCTCGACAGGTATCACGACGAAAACAAGCCAGTTTGGCGATAATAGCGTGCGCTGGTCCAATCTACTGTGTGCGTGTTTGTGTGCGTGCATGTGTATGTAACAAAACATATGAATAAGTATGCACTTAGCGGTTGAAGGGTGCACTAGGGGCCGGATTTCGCTATTGCGTTCAACTCTTAAAGGCGAAGCTTAAGGGTCCCCTAATTTTTTGTAACTTTGTGTTGTAGCAAAAAGTGCTCAAACATTCTCACAGGCCGAGGCCAATGTCCATTTATATGTTGTCTAAGAATTAGTTATGCCTATGTTTGCTCTACACAGAGGTTTCACTAGGCAGGCAATAATGTATTTGAGTTGCAGCAATGCGTGACTTTGCTGCGATCAATAAACACATACACCGTCTATTCATTTTACTAACAATGCTTTATTGGGATGAATATGCTGCTATTGTAAGTATGCATACTGATTCTTTCATGGAAATCATTGCAATGATAAGCAAAATGTTTCGTGACAGTATACGTTGGTGATTCGAGTGCACTCACCTACGATCCAATCTCATAGGTTGCTTCTGAGCCTGCTTTTGACCTTTGACAGTCGCTGGAACAGGTCCAGATTCCCCATCCAGTAGTCGCTGGTTGTTGGAGTCACTGCACGGGAAGATTTTTAAATGCAGCACTATTCACTTCTCATAGCTAGCTGGATGGCTTTTGGTTTTCCCCACCTCACCTTAGCTTCTCATTAGCTGTGGTTACATAAAGGTGTACTTTGCTCAGCTAAGGTAACTCAGCGGAAAAGCAATGTGCAGAGACACGATTGATTCAAAAACTGCAATATAGACGTCAGAGTTTTCCACTAACAGATAATTCAGCTCTTCATTCTTTCAGCAAACAGCAAATAACAAAGTGCACGTCACCAAACTACAGATGGGCTAGCCCAAGATCATAGGGATACTTATGTTTCATGAATGATAGACTCATCTTCTATGCTCACAGATGGCTACAGCAATGTATTATATGTACTAACACATTTGGAAAATATCCCACTAATGAGACTTCATCAATTCTGTGTTACAATATAAAGAAATGAGTACAAGTCACTACTGCCTAATGTTCATTTATGTGTTGTGATGTAAAAGTGCCCGTGAGATCAGCCCCTACAAATTGAATGTACAATAAGTTCTTAAAGCTTGAATTTATACAAAATATATGTAACATCAATAAAGTAATGCTGCGTCTTTATTGAACACCTGAAACTCAAACACTCTTGCTCTATTAGTACCATGTAATATTGTGGAAGTGCAGAATGAATTAAGGTTGTGTTTTTGTGTCGCACATAAAAGTGTGTTCTTGTACATCCTGTTAAAAATATAGTTTCGTGTGCAGCACAACTACACAAAATTACATCATTCCACGTGACCTTCAATACCTCTACTCACGGGATGAGGGTTTTCGTGTAGGGCAGAGATGCAGCACCATGTCTACATCGTGTTGACAGCCACTCTAATATCACTAAAACTGCTAATGTTTATATGAACCTCCATTCAGCCAGCTAGCATTAAAAAGAACCAGTAAATCCACCTAGCTGCAAAAGCATACATTTTCAAATGTGTGGATATTCACGCTGAAATGGCGACATGCAGGATCGCAAGACTCGTCATAATGTGACAATCTACACATACGATAATAGGAAAGAGTTGACTCAATTTATTTGTACTCTATCTACATAATAGCCACATTGAATTGTGGATCAAAAACTGCTGCATATTAATATTATCAGCTCAGAGTTGGGCATAAATGGGCATTAATAAAGCCAGCAGGGTTCTTATTGTTCCCACCACGTGTCAATCGTATGCTGCATAAAATTTTAATGCTAAGTGCTTTCAAAATTATTCTGTTGCCTGTCATTGTAGCTATGAAACTCACACCAAGCATATAGCTGGAAAGCTTTTGCGCAATATAAAATGGGTTGGGCTTACAGAACAATGCTGGTGACGCTGACTTTCTTAAGTAGACTGGCAGCATTGCGGCCTTTGCTCGGTGAGGACAGCAGGTGAATGGGCGGCTTTTTGCGGTATGTCACGAGGTTCTCGGGTAGATCGGCAGCGGCCGCCTTCTTCAGCTCCGAGCACTCCTCGGGCAGCTCCTCCGCAAACTGACGCATAAAGCTCTCCCGAACCTGGGCACAAATACTTGTACATGGCAAAGTGCTAAAAAGCACAGCTACACTGTACCAGCAAAGATTTACGAAAGTATTAAGTGCCTTAAAAATTGTACTCAAAGCACCATCGGGTAAAAGTACGGGAAATCTCAGGTTTGTTGAAGTTGGGCACATTGCATAATGGTGCGCATAAAATGTGTGCAGAAGTGTCGTCTCTTCACAGCTATTTCTAAAATGCACGTGGTGAGGTCAAGTTTTTTTATTCTTTTCAGCTTTCAATCCTTGGCTAAACAGGACTAATCACAGACAATGCAATCAAAGGTAGGCCATGGTTCAGTCTAGCCGACGGCAGTTATTTCATTGGCAATATTTATAACAGTGCGTGATGTTTCCCTCACAGTCTCTGACGTAATTTATAATGCAAGCCAATCCTAGAGGCAGTGCCATGCCACAGTACATTCACAGCTTTATAGGACCAACAGAGCTAACCATTAATGGCTCCAAAAACTCACTTGAGCGGGACTACAGTGATTTGTTGATTGGCCTTGAATTCTTGGCCCTTTTAAAACTTAATGCCACTGTTGAAGCAAGCCACGGTATCAATAAACTTTAAGCGAACAAACTGACAAGGGCAGAAAACACATATAACGCGCAGGTGCTAACTTCCAACGCTTTATTGAAGCCAGAGGAGGAGAACATCTTATATATTCTGTTCACCTAGCTTCAATAAAGTGTTGGATGTTGACGCCTGTGTGTAATATGTGTTTTTTGTCCTCGTCTGTTTGTGCACTCAGAATTCATTGGTTATGTCATACCAACATGCCCAAACCGACGTAATTGCTACCCACAGCATAGAGAGCACACATAGAATGCTTAGCTTCATTCCGGTGACCTGCAGCAGTGGTCACGGTGCTTGACTGCTCACTCAAAGGTCGTGGCATTGAATCCTGGCTGCCGCTGCCACATTTTGACAGAGGTCAAATGCAAGAGACCCGTTTCGAGATATAAAACCTCATAATTTAATAAATTACCTTTATTCTAGTGGCCACGGAAACACCAATTTATAACACCTACATAACTGCAGTAAGCTACAAGGTTTGACATCCGTAGAGTGAAATTGACTCTTACACAACCGTCTCAATTATGTCCTCATTTTAATCTTGACTGTTTAAATGCACATATCTGGCATTTTCTTGTGTGGGCTTCAAAAAGAAAAGTACGGCACAACGTGCCACCTGCTGGCCTGTAGTGTTTAGGAACTGTTTAATGTCTCCCTGAGTAAGAACGTTTAACATAATAAACATAAATAACTGAACCTGAGCACTCTTTAATACAATGTCATGACATGGGCCCAACGAGAAATTGTTGCAAAGTAGGGCTGTAAGCAGAACAGGAAATGGTTCTGTCAATTATTATCAGCACAATGCTTGCTTCAAAAGTACTAAAACTACTTCATTTAGTAACTCAGCACAGCGTTCAGCTGGGCAGGGCATGAATTTTGCAGTCACAAAGCAAGTATATGAGACTTACCTTGGGCACGCCAAACTCCGAGGGTGCTCTATGGAGTCGGGTCATTTGTGGACTATCGGCAAACCTTTCAAAGAAGCGGAGCCGTATAGGTAAGCCATCAGTGATGCCCGCACTTTGTTCTCTCGCTCTCAGCTGAAACGTGCAAACAGTTGCCATTATTAGCAGCAGTTTGACAAAGAACTGGCATGAAAATTCCCATTACCACATATCTTGAGCTACTTCTTAAAAGAAAGTTATACCAGTCAGCAAACTTACTGCCAGCAGCATCACTTGCTCTCAGACTTAATTATATAACTTTATACAGACAGCTTGCACACCACCTATCGAGAATTGACTGCGGATCACTTACCTGTTTAAGCTTCTTTATGTCTTCATCTAATTCCAAGTTGTCGAGAATGACAGCTACAAAGAGACTGAGCACAATCTAAGAGAAGAAAACAGCGCAGAATTTTCAGTGCACACAAAAATACCATGCACTTCTGTCTGATTCAGGGCACTTGTTTTCTTACCAAAGACACGAAGAGGTGATAAAGGATGAAATAAATGGCCACGAGTGGGCCAATCGTTTTGCTTGTTCGTAACATCGTTTCGTTCATCACCTCAACCCAGCCTTCCTGAGTGAGGATTTGGAACATCGACATAAATGCCTGAAGAAAAAAAGACAGAAGAATGAGTTCATTCAGATTTGTGCATCAACTTCACACTGAATGAGCACTTAAATTGTTACAAAGTTCTTGGTGGAAGGAACCATACTTCAACTCCATGCTCATCTGTATGTAAATCAGTATACAACAAAGCTAGACATGGAAGCTGTGTTGCACAAACACCCCTGCTCAACAGCAATTGTACCTTAATCCCAAGGAATACATTAAGAGTGGCCTAACTGGAGTGTTCGGCAATGTTGGAAATGGTATTTCTTATCCCGCCATCTCTACTGTCTGTTATACTACCTGCTCTATGAAGCCAGTAATTCTGAAGTGAAATGCAGCACTATTTATCAAAACAAAACATTTATTGCAATGACCTGTGTAGCCAAGGTGAATTAGTCTTCACAGATGACTCAAAACACTTTGCGCAAAAAAATAACCTATCCACGATGTACAAGCCATTCCATCAATATTTTTCTCCAGCATAACCTAACTAGCCTAAATTGACACAAACCAATCAACCAATCAGTTGAACATCATTTCATGAATCATACAATTATATACTTTATTCCTCCAGCTTACCTCTGGAAATGATTCAAATTTCATGAAGTCTGAAAGGCAGCAGAATAACTGCATGCTGATGCTAGATGTGATTAGCAGTAAACACATGGTGAATATTATAAGGCTTCCCAATTTCTTGCCTGGACCGAAAATCTGAAAAAAACAAGCGAAACTTGAACTGTGGCTATAAACACACATACAATGCCACATTTACAACTTTTTTTTTGTATGTTGAATACAAATTCAATCTTTTTACATAAACTGAGCATGCCAGCTTGTTTTGTCATCTAGATAAGAAATAAAAGAGGCATATCTTACCTTGTAAACAAAGTCTTCAAGCACTGGTGATGCTTTGATAAGTCTGACAATCCTCAAAACCTGTATAATAAAATGACATGACTGTTAACGTCTGTTGGCAAATAAGCAAATGGCGTAAATTTCAGTTTGTTGCTCATTGCTGTAATCATTTTAATTCTTGCATGATACAATATCAGCTTAACTGCTATAGCAGTTTTCATTCTTGCATTCTTGAAATAGGAAAATTTTTATGAAGCTTCAATACTAATATAATTTATTAGTATCATGTCCATCAATTGCAGCATTTTAATTATTTTCAAACTAATCAAGCTAAATCTGACCTATATTCTTCAAGATTAATTACACTTCCACATTACATTACACTTCCCATATATGCCCAGAGCTACGTGCCATTCTGACATGTTTCATTTTTCGAGTTAAATAATTTCAATAATTTTTATTATATGTATCAGCGAAATTCACTATTACTAGCCTCCCTGGTTAACAGTATCAGCAAGTAAGGTGCATGACGTCACCCATGACGTGAACCTCAGCGCACCTGAAAATATGTCAACTCAGAGGTGAAGAAGTCGGGGATGAGATGCAGTGTAGTCCCAATGGCGAGGATGAACTCGAGCTTGTGCAGGGAACGCTTAATGTAGCCATTAAAACCAAGGCACCAAATCTTCAGGAGTACCTCCAAATCAAAGAATATTGTAAAACCAATCTGTAACAAGTGAGTAGGGCAATGTTAGCATGTCATCAAAGGTAATTATGCTAAAATACAGAAACGTGTGATGGTGCATCACCACAATCATCACATATACAAGCAATAATTTTATAGCGTCGGTTACAATTTTATAACCATGCTTAATGCTTTTACTGATGCCTCATTCTCCCTGTTATTATCTGAAAACTTCTAACATGTCTATTGCAAATCTACCTGGTAAAGCACCCATAGTGAGCGTGTTCAAGTAGTCTTTATTTAACTCCTGAAGCCTGTCCACCAAGTACACATGCTTTGTTTGCTAATGAATTATTTGCAATTGTGAACATCAGAGGTGCAGCAATTGCTGGTTGCATTTTGATATGAAATTAAGCATCATAAACTTGTTCCGTTTAGGTGAAAATTCACAAAGCCCCTTATGCATTTGGCTAAGATGACTTGAAGGCAACAGCCAATTGGTGTGGCTATCTTATCATGCACTTTATATCATGCAAGCATCTGTTTAAATAAAAAGATTTTTTTTACAAATTGAATATGCAACTTATATTTAAAGTTCACGCTCATGCAGCTTTTCATTCGAGGTCATATTGGCATGAGATGTACTATAAGGCTTTAACATTAATAACTTTGTTGTGCGAGCAACAATTGTAGAAGCGAAGCAAATCAGTGCTGGCTATAGTTATGTTGCTTTACTTGAAGCCCAGCCTGAGATCATTTACTTCAACAATTTTCTCTTGAAATACAGTGGCATCCTGTTGTGCCACCGTGTACAAGAAAAACTTTGTTGAACAGCTAGTGGTATACCAATGCCTATATGAGTGCATGTCAATCAATCAGTATTGACATATTCTCGAAACTGACGGAGAATCATTCAAATGTTTCTAATACAAAGGCAACAGCAGATTCAAGATGTTATCGAAACTGGTGCTCACAAAGTGGGTGGCATCAAACAGTTATGATTATGCTATTGCAACATTTGCTTTGAATTATTATTGATAAGTTAAATATCTACATTTAATAAACCATTGTATAACTGTAGGTTTCCACACTGTCTATGTATGCCGATGCAAACAATCTGTTTCTGAAAAGAAAATCACCTTGTTATTGCTGTTAGAGTTTTACTGACTACTTCAACTCTTGCAGAAGTAGGTACTAATACAGCAACAGAAAAGCATGATAAAGCTGTCACTATAAAATCAATGTTTCTTTTTGCTACATTGAAACATAGCAAAACTGACTGTGTTCATATTTTTGCAGTAATTCTTATGGCAGATGAGGAACAGTGTCCATTAATGAGTTAAGTAGTCACTGGACTCCTCAGGGTAGCAGCAAAAACCTGTAGCTTGACGTACACATAAAGTGGACGCCTGTCGGAACAGTGGCATGTATATTACCTCGGCAAAATAGTAAGTCTTGAAAAAGTCCTCCCGTGGTCGCTCGTCGTGCACGAAGGAGATGCTTGCGGCCACAAAGGCATTCGCCACATTCACCATCATGACAATGACCTGAAAAGCAGCCGAGTGGATGGCCACTTGAAGGCATCGCGGAGCTTTACCACGGCCTTTGCTCTCGTCTACCGTAACCAGCTTCCAGCCAGAGTCGTCCCCTTTCAGCACCTGCACGTGTAGGGAGCTAGTCATGATCAAGTAGTAATACCATGGAGGAGGTCACAAGCAAGACATTATATAACTGGGCACCATACAGTACAAGCTCCGTATAGATAGGTAACGTATAGGTCTGATCAACTGTGCCTAATCTGGCTGACCCTCCATAGAATACAAATCTCACGCGTTGGTACAGAACAGTTTAGCCAGCATGATGCATATTGATGCACAGATGCATAATCGAGGTGTTTTAAACAGTTATCGACTGTGTTTAAACTACAAAGAAAAATATTTTATGTTAGCACTACGCTGACACCTTTTAGCCATAGTCGCAGTAGGGAAAGCTCTGTTATGTTACTGCCTGTAGCAACCTCAACATTGAAGAACATCACTAATATTGTTTTGGTGCATTGTTCGGGGAAAAACAAGGGTTGTGTTTTCAGGCAAAAAGTCCGGTACCCTAGTGGGTTATACACATGCACATTAAATCCCTCCACCTCTCATAGGAAACTGCTAGGTATATAAGAGAGCATGTGGATCCATAGCTTATGTCACTGCTTCTGAGCGTATTCAATAATGCCAGGTTCTGTAGGGTGACGGAGCAATTTCAGGCACATAATCTCGTTACTGTAATTATATCAAAAATAATTTTAAAAACGTACAAAGAGCCTTGTCATGTTCAATTTTCAGAATGCAAGTTTTGAACGCTCACACAGTACGAAACTCCAGTATTAGTACAACATGCTGGCAGTCACAAATCCCTGGAAAATTGAAAAATGTTTCAAACAGCATTCCTTATATGGAAGTTGTATGTTTCTTGGTTTCACTCTAATGGTGCATTAAAATTTGTACAAATTGTGCAATAATATGTAAAGCCTTTGAAAGAACAAAGGGGCAACATAACATTATTTGTTTGTTAAGCATCCTATAGATGATGCACCCACACAAACAAATAATAAATATACGGTGGGATACTTAAAAATAAATTGCTGAAAACTACCTGAACTGAGACACCAATTACATTTCTTTTTGTTGTTGCTGTTTATTATGCAAACCAGGATGTGCGTTACAGATTAACAATGTACTTTTATTTATGGCTGGGAAAATTGGGATTACATTACAGCAGAGGAAGCATTATAATCGAGTAAACACAGCTTATCACAGAGCAGTGCAGCAACCCACCTGAGCACTGCTGTGCACAAGCTAGTGGTTCAACGCTTTGTGCATGTACAGATGACTAATATAAAAGCTGGTGCACTGTACTAGAAGCACTAAGCATAGCTATCTTTGCACTGTCCGGCAATTACAACTGCTATGGACCAAGTGCTGAAGTCTAAGCAGCCTCAAAGCGTTTACCGTATACTGCATTCTACACAGGTACACATAGAAGATCATCACCCAATGTAGTCGTGGTAGCTCCTTATTTTCCTTCACTTCTCCGCTTCTCAAGATTCTTTGTTTAGACATACAGGCGGAACCCAGAAGAAAAGAACATGGTTGATTCTTCTGTCAAAGAAATTGCTATAACACAAAAGTTAACCTAGTCTTTACGGCAGCATAGTTAATTGTTTATTGGACACATAAACGGCGGTTGTGACAACTCGTGTATGTGCACTGGTACTACAATGGGTAGAGCACTCGGCATCCATCGTCGCAAAGGTCATGAGTTTGACTCCCAGGTCGTCCGCATTAGCAAAATATCTAGTTTTTCTGTCATCTGTCGTGTACATTTTACTGACGTCACTTACGTGACAGAAATGACATCGGCGAAGTATCGGTAGATTTTGGCACAAAACACTTTTATGATAAAATAACGCTTCCAAACGCTGCGCATGAGCGCCCATCTCTCGCAGAGACAGACATAAATGGTAAAGCTTAGGTGGTAATTACTTGACCAAATATAGTAAGTGCTTGGTTTTGCCGAGATAATTTACTACAAAATGATACGCGTGTTGTAGACTTGAGAATGGAACCAGTACAGAAACGGGGTAGGACCAATTTGAATGTCATTAAAAATTGCTGTTATCTAAGCCTATCCACATGCCCACAGCAGAGCTACGATGTGTGAACAGTGTATAAGTTTCTGAAATTGTTATAGTATGCAAGCCATTTACTGACAATAATGACATGATGCCAGGTGTGTACTAAGGCTCATGTAATAAAGCAGTACTGTCTTTTTCTAGGCACTAAAAATTAAATCTTCATTAGTTTACCTTTTATAAAAATTTAGTAAAAAATATTGATATGTATTGGTCTAGTTTTTCATTAAATATGAAAATCAGACTGTGTGTCACAATTATGAGCAGTGCCACATTTCTAACTTATTACCGTGAAAATTGTAATCATATTGCAGATAAAGGAGTGCCAGAATCAAATTGATAGAGCATATCACCATAATTGTAATTGACAATAAAAAAATGTTGAAAGTACTTTGCTTGATAAATTACATTGAGAATCCAATATTAGGAATGTGAAATTATATTGTCTTTCATGCATCTATTCAATAATTGCTTTATTATAATGAATAATTTTGCAGCACAAGATTTTTTTGTGTTCACCATAAAATGCTGCACTTCTCACCTGAGGTGTTGATTCAGTTTGAATTTGTACCCTTTCTCCCCACATTTGCTGAAATTGTACTCGAATCTCGTTGAATGTTTCTGTGATGACCGCAATGAACACATTCTGCAAAGAAAAGAACAGAAAGGCACTCCTGATCATAACTAAAATTAGATAGAAGAGTGAGAGATGACATTGCATGCATTGCACGCAATGTACACTACTCTGGAAGGGATATTTATTCCACAATAAAGCTTGTCATGAAATACTTTATTCACAGAAAAAAAGGTGGCTGTTGCTTATGAAATAGTAGGCACAATATGTGTAGGAATGGAATCACGTCGGACTCACTTTGACCAACCATGCGAGAAAGAAAATCATGGTGGTGAAGTAGAAAGTGGCTCTCCACGCTGGAAGACTATCCATGGCCTGGTACATGAGAATGGCCCATCCCTCGGGGGAGGCTGCTTGGTACACCGTAAAAAAACTATGGGCTGCAATGGAGAACATGGAAGAAGAATGGAACACCTCAGCACTTCCTAAGTGCTCATTCGCAAGTGGCTGTCATAAGTGACTTACAATGCAAAGCTCATCACTAGAAAGCAGAAGCTTGTGAGATGTCTTTAATGACTCACAAAAAATAACTTGCCAGAGTGGTCTAATAGTGGTCTAACAATTGTTTTACATGTCAGTGCTAAAGAGCAGAAGCTTTGCCTAACCTAGCCACAATAATGCTTATAGCTTTTGGCTTTAGGTGCTATCTAAAGTACACATCCAGAGTTGATAAATTATCGCTGAAACTTAACTTTTGTTATTTTACTGGAGGTATTTCTATCACCACAAAATAATTCTGAAGGACTCTTCAGCACAAAAATGCCTACTGTAGGCTATTACATATAAACAATGTGATGCATAAAAACGTACAAGTTGCTATTTTTTGTGGCATATGATATCAACTGTGAGATAATATGTACAGTGGAGATGGAAAGAAGAATGGCACCCACATTCTCTGCCGTTTCTCATTTCTTCTAAAGCGGCTGTAGCCTGGGTGGTTATAAAGAGCCACTAGCGTGATCCATGATATAATCAAGAACCATTCTAGCATAGGTTTATTGTCACCGAGGTCAGAGAGTGATTAACACAGCACGTCACGCTGTTCGTGTTTCTTTCCATCTCTCCTGTACATGTGCGTATGCATTGACTGAAATTTGTCAATAAAACTACATTTGCAGTGTCAAAAGAAGAGATCACAAAAGGCAGAATATTCTTAATGTCAGCATAACTTATTATTCATTTTCAATCTGAACACAGCAAGCATAGTTACCATGCATTTGAAGTCATATCTAGCACTAAGCAGTACAAATGACAGAAATTAAATATTGTACTATATGTTATTGTGCCTGTAATAAAAAGAACACATATTTGTACTACCTTTACTTAATTACATCACTATGCGTTTGTGTATATTTGTGAATCTTGTTCTTTTTCTTTTATTTTTTTATAACCCTCTCTGTAAGAACCCTTGAGAGTGTTTTGACAGTATTTCTTGCATGCACCCACTACTGCATAATATATGGTACAACTAACTGTCACACACTGCAAATTATGCAATGGGGCATCACACAATACTAATTATGTAATGAGTGGGTTGTTGAATACTTCCAACTCATTACAAAAAGCCCAGCCATAATTCTTTGTCATCAACCACCGCATGAACAAAGTGCACATGCAAATGCGTAGCGGGTACCTCGCCTCTCAGCAGAATGATGAATAATGCGGTAGGGGGTGGTTTTCAACTTGACAAAAATTACAATTTATAACTTAGTGTGTACATTGCAACTGTACTTGTATACTTGTATAAGTAGCCCCAAGAGAGTTTAAAACATGCCGCTCTTCCAGCTTTTGCTGATACTCTGCTGCCCTTTCCATGCAGGCCTTGGGCTTTTTTGTCAGTTTGAGACACTTTTATATGTGTGTGTGTGTGTGTGTATGTGTGTGTGTGTGTGTGTGTGTGTGTGTGCGTGTGTGTGTGTGTGTGTGCGCACGTGTGCGCATGCGTGCATGTGTTACTTTATGAATTTACTATGTTACCATCAATTTGTTAAGCAATTTTCCATAAATATGCCATGATATTACTCTTTCAGAGTGCTATAACTTTCAAGAGGTAACTACATAACTTATAGCAGAAAAGGTGACTAGCAATATTAACCTTGACTTTGTTTCAAATTGATCTGAGTGTTTAAGTGAATTGATTAATTAAATTTAGCATGTGCTGTTTATAAACCAGCAGTGACTGCATGCTCAGATGTCTTTATATCATCATTGCCCTGAAAATTTTATTGCACCATTATTACATATATTGTGTCATTATGCATCAAAAGCCACATAATTTAAATATTGAATTACATGTGATTTTTGCATCCACATTAATTTACATAAGCAAAAGACACCTCCCTTGTTTTTTTCATTATTTCACCTGATGCACTTTATGTGTTTGCTAATAACATGTTCTGATATTTTGGTTTACGCACAGTTGTCAAAGATGTGCACATATTTTCAAAGGCCAAACACTTTTCCCTAATAAACTGACTTAAACAATCACACAGAATTAGTGAAACACTAGTTGGAAAGAAAGAGAAGAGTAGGGAAGGGAGAACCTACCGAAATCGTCGAAGCCATTGAACCCAGAAATGCTCTTTGGAAGATTCAGATCCATACACACCATTCCCTGAGGACATTCATACCCGGACTCTTTGTCCATTGAACAGTAGGCGTCTGGCACTGCAAGGTCATTCAGCGTGACCTTCCTGCAAGGACACCACAAGTTTATGGCTATGCAGTCTTACCCATCATGGCACAGCATAAGAAATTTGGAACTTCTAATGTGAATGTGTACATCCATAAGCTGGAATTGCAATTGTCGTTCAATGTGGCTCAGAGACAATGACATAAAGCATATTTATGACGAGTTTATAGGGCTTTCTTGCCTATTACAAGGACATCAATTTCACACTATGTGATGAACACACTGTAGAAATAGAGAGAGAAAGGTAACGCAAAAAGGCAGGGATGTAAACCGGAAAATAAATATCTGGTTTCAGCCCTGCAATGTAATGTTAGGCAGAATGTGTTTAAAAAAACTAGAGAGAAAAGCAGCGATTCAAGGCAAAAGATTGAGCTTCCTGGTAACATCAACCAAACTCGGATGAAGATTTAGTGCGAAGAACACTCATTCACTTAGCTCCTGGCATGCACTAAAAGATCACTAGATTTCTAAATTAGCTTCTGAACTTTCCAATATTATGTTTATCATAGTACTTATATTAGTTCAGGGCGTTAACTCTATCAATCATCAACTTTCATGTGTAGGTACATGTTTGTTTATGATGACAGCGTATGTACCGACGTGCTTGTGTCGAGTGATAGTACTGATACTGGTTGGCAGCGTGCTGAAGATATGCTACAATTATATTACATGTGGTATCCATTTATATATAATGTTCAGCTGTTGAGCTCAATGCCATACGTTTGGTCTCTGGCAGTAGATTGCAAGTAGATTGTATAAATGCTTGCAAGACCAGATGTCACTAAAATGGTAGAACAGTATGTGGTAAAAATTAACATGTACTATTTGTATAGTAATGCATTCTTCACGGAATCTGGATAGCATTGGGACTTGAAAGTGAATTTATGGTCAACAAAACTTGCAATGCCACTCTGCACTCTTTGAAATTATTTGCAAAAGTTTTAGCATCGCTTTAATGCAAATGGTCAAGTTTTGTGTCAGCATGCTGTAGTGAAATTATGCGTGATGAACAAAGGCCTCCCTTCTTCCATAGTCATAAATTGAAAGGTGTGCGAAATTGTTGTTCTATATAGTAAACTTGGTTAAGAAAAATTCTTTGAAAGTTGGTCAAACAATATTAATGTTCGTCAAACAATATATGTTTTTGTTAAAAAGGTAAACACTTACCACAAGACAGGCACCACTCATGACTAGTTTATTGCAATGGGTTGCAACTAAAAAAAATGAGTCACAATGTCTAGCTATGCGCTCAGTCTTCCTCTGCATAACCTTGCTATACTATATTTTATTGCAATCCATTGCAATAAACCAGTTGTCAGAAGTACATGTCCTGTGGTCTTCATGTGTTAGTCCTTTTAGCACTAAAATGAATATGTTGCCAAAAAGTAATTATTTTACAGAAAACAAACATAACATCGATAATATATATTTTCATGGGGACTAACAAAATCTCAGACTGTCGAAGAAGAAACTCTTATTGCTGCCATTAACAAGAAGTGGTTCTGCTGCTAGTGTTATGGCATAGACACAAAATTGCTACTGCCTTAAATTAAGAGGAGGACTGTAAGGTTTAAAAATTATCGTTCAATCATGAGGGAGGAAAATAACTAACATAAGAGTCAACAAGGAAATTTATGAAATTGTAGACCTTTTGTGTGAATACCATGGTTTACAGTGCTTACCACCCAGATGGAAGGAATACAAAACATAAGAAAAATTTGCAAAATGATGGGGACTTCACATGGTGAGCATCGGTACATACAAATAATACTACAGAAGCAAATGTTTTTTGACAAAGCAACTTTTTTTCATCTTCAGAGAAACACACTTGCTGTTCAGATTTCTCAGGAAGTTTTGTTTTGAAGAAGACAAACCTCCAAGTGGCCTTCAGTGACACTTCTACCTTCATCTGTCATCCACGTGATTGTAACCCATAGAAGAGCTGTGAGTGATGCCACCCTTAAAAGGTCCCTGCAACACTTTTTCAAGTAGCCATGAAATGGATTCACTAAAGAAGCTTATTGCTTCACGAATTCACCGTCGCAAAAATTTTTAGAATCCGTCCAGTACTGGCGGAATTACAAAGATTTGTCAGAGGCTGCGATTGCATTCTCTCTTCTCTCATCCCGACAAAAACGCTGGAAGCTAAGCAGGGAGGGATGGCACGGGGAGAGAAAGTACGTCATGCATGCGGCCTCTTGTGGCGACTCGAACAACGAACAAGCGCGCCATTCCCAAATCAACCAATGGCTGATACAATCACTGTGATGAGTGATTTTTGAGCTTGTATCATCATTTGTCGAGAGAAAGAGAAAGAAATTTTGAGCTGACTTTCACAATTCATTGTGAATTCTAGGCCGCGTGCTGCGCTATAATATTTGGCTTGCATTTTCTCGGGAACCTCGACTACGGATCGGCCGTGTTTTCTGACCATGCTCAAAAAGTGAAGCAGGGCCCCTTTAAAATAACGTTGCACAAAATGTGAAGACTGATCGTACCTTCCTCAGTTAACAGGTATGTGTCCCTTTAAAATGGTTAGTGCACTCACTCTGCAATCGTTCCATTTCTAACACAGTGGCTGCTCATCTCGCCAAAAAACTGTACTCCCAGCAGACCATATAGAGACATGAAGAACAGGAAGAACAATGTCACATTGTATATCTGCTGGCTTGATCGTCTGCAAGGAGCATAAACAAGCCAGTTCGATTAGCAGTGGTATAGTGTTTGTGCACTAAACAAGTTGTCATTTGTGAGGACAGTATTAACTAGTACCTATTTTATGAATGGGTTTCAGGGCAGCCATATTGGCCTTGTTAACCTTTGTGCTTCGCATCCTCAACAACTAGATGAACAGTGTTACGGTAGATGCATGCACATAAAAATGGTTGGATTGGTGCATACGATGTTTCATGGCCTTATTAATTTAAGTCGCAATATACAAAAATGTGAAAACATTGGCTTAACAGCCTGAGATGGCGGCCTCCGTATGTCTTAGATAAAATGGCCATATTAAAGTGCATCACCTGTGTTTTAATAAACAGCAAAAATTCAGTTTATGGTCCATGTTTATCTCAAAATTCGCTTCTACATGTACATTTTGCTAATTATACTGTGAATTCTATGATTTAAAATGCTCTAATACACTGGCACTCATAAATCTCAGAACAACATTGTCACAAAAGAAACTGGATTTGGTAGAGTCTTGTGCATTTAGCTTACACAGAAGTGCGTATTTCACTCAGTTTATGGTTGCATACTTGAAAACTACCATAACTAGCCATAACATATCTGTTTTTGAAAAGCTTAATCTTGCATGTGCCCCTAGACAAATGTTTTTTATAAAGCTATTCATAGCAGCACGTTGCACAGTATGTCTAGCGCATAAGTGGAAGTGAAGTCATAAGTTAAGCACGTAAGTGAAGTGAAAGTCTAACATGCTGTGCCCCATGCATAGAGATAAAGCTCCGGGGCACACTGCAGGTGCACAACACAGGTTACAAGAAAGCAGCATCGATAAAAAACAGAACAAGACACAAAACAAAGTGCGTCTTTGCACCTTGTCCTATATGTCATTCAAGCTCTTCTTTTTTATCTGAGTAAGGTAATTTAATTTAGTAGAATTGGCCACTCTATGAAACTGTTGCTTTGGCTGCGGCAGTTTTCTTGCTTTGCCAAAGGTTCCTTTAGTCACTAGAGGTCAACTTGAAAGTCAGTGCAGACAAGCACAATGTTCTTTGCTTTTGGGAGTAATTAGGGTGAGCTGATGATAGCTTAGGAAACCAACATTTTCTTTAGTATAATTGCATTTATATAAACTGCTTCCAATATATTTTTTTACAATGTGTTAAAACTGCATAATGATGTGCAGAGGCTGTTTGTTCCCTTTTTTTAAAGATGTTAAGATAACTTGAGATGACAAACACAGAAACACGAGCACTTATGAATGATCTGCACAATGGCTATCCTCATTAAATGCAGACTCTCACTACTCACTTGAAAATTTGGTTGATTCGGGACTTTGGCATTGAGAACTTGAGGAAGACTCGAATGAATCGGATCATGATCAGAGGTCGAGGAGCTCGCAGGATGGACAGGTAGGAAAACTTGGGAACCACTTCCGTGATTTCGAAAACCTGCAATGTGAAGCCAGGGATGGTATTCATCATCAGTATGCATCTTCATGAAATTACCTAGCTACCTCTCTGATCTGTGCTAAAGCACATATAAAAGCTGCACAAGAATATGTGTCTATTGAACAAACAATACTACCAATGCCAGAGGTTTAGAACCTTAGTTAAAGTACAAAGGTGATTAAAAATATCGATTCTGTAAAATGATTTACAACAAAAAAATTAACCACAATCTTAAAAAAATGCAAGAGGAACAACACACAGCACAGACCCCTTAGCAATACCTAAATCATAATGGCGAAATTCACAGCATGAGGACATCACTAAAATGAAACAAAGTAGAAAAGAGCACAGCACCCTTTTCAACTCTGTCCCATTTTCCATATGTTCTTGTGCTGTGAATTTTGCCACCATGAACTCAGACCAACCAGTCACTTGTAGACCCCAACTATAGTTTGTTAACATTTATCAATTAAAAAGACCAATAACCCCCTAACAAACATAACACAGATCACGTGAAAGCAACAGTATTATGTCAGCAATTCAGCCTCCCACAACATTTCATATAAATGCAGTACTCACAGATGAAAATGCGACATCATTTTTTTTTATATAACGACTGCTAAGAGCGTTTGCTGGTGATAATTGCACTGTGTAGCAGCAACTCTGGTCACTAAAGTTGATGTTAGATTTGATTTAATCGTTTCAGTCAAAATTAAACCTGATATGGCATGAACTGTAGGTGCTGAAAATCAGGGTTAGTGTATTACCTAGCTGTTATTTTCATGCTTTAATCCGTGAGTGCTGACTAAAGTATGTAATCATAATTTCTAAAGTGATTTTATTTTGTGATTAAATGACTACTTTTGATAGTCATGGGATTTTGCAGTGAAGTGACACGAGGTACTGGAACTCTACTGAGCAAAGTATAGACAAACGCCTGAGCAGATTCCAATCAGACCTGTTTATATTCAACGCACACATACTGCTGTCAGCATTTTTCAGTGAGTGACTATGATATGTGAAAGTGCCAGGCCATCAGACTCGGTTTGCGGTAAAATTATAAAAATAAATCATATTTCATAGGACTTCTGCTTGACACTGATAGTTTATAACACATTTGGTTTAATGGCAGCCAATAAAAACACAAAACCAATGTTCGATCTTCTGTTGCTGAAATTCCAAAAACACGCATTCAACACAGAAAATATTATTTTCTTGAAAACGCAACTATTTCTGCAGCACAGCAACAGTGTTACAAAATTCAAGCATCATGCTTGCTCAAATACACAGAGATTTCTGTTGGACTGCCTTGAAAATTCCCACTACATGAAAGCATATACAAGAGTTGCAGTTTGGCACTGCAGAAATATAAGCTTGGACTACACTTACGTACAACTGACTACTGCAAAACGATCAGATCCTTGTTCTCCACAAAAATTACATTTACATTATAGTTAGATACATGGTAAAGTTCAGAACCATTATCATGTGACTCACCTGAAGAATAACTGATATCCAAAGAAAAAATACCATTGTGGCATCAAACTGACACCACCGGTCTTTCAGGTAGGGTGACTCTCCCTGAAAAAAAAAAGTGGGGAAGTACAAATAATTAGCAAAAATAGAGCTTTTAGACCGTGCTTTATGAAAATGCAAAGTCAGAAGCAATGGCAAAATGATTGAAAAAAATAAAATCATGCTGTACGTGCATCATTTCATGAACAGCTTTTCACTTTCAAATCTTCTAGTGAGCACTGAACAGCTTCAAGTATTTGAATCCTCATAAAATTGTTTCACAAATCAAATTAGGTCACCTTAATTGACATTTGTTCTGGTGCCACCATGAATGAGAGGACAAGAACAAAAAACTGTCGTGTTATGTAGCAGCTGGACAATGTATCTGAGCAACTTACACATTTTGCCATTGTACTGAGCCTTACGGATATACAAGGTGGTAATTTTATATACGCTGCGAAGAATCACTACATAAATGTGCATGATGAAATCACGTATGCAGCCACATATCAAGTTACAACTGCATAGGCAAATGTGCAAGTTGAGCAAGAATACAGCAGTTGTTTTAGTGCACCCTTAGGTATTTTTGTATGTGCGCCATCTCTTTCAATACTGTTCATTGATCTTGGTACTTTAAAACATATCCTGTTTTCTCGCGTATAATCCGTACACTCAACAACGATTGGGAGGAAAGTTTCTTAATAACGACCCCCACGCATTCCCACAAAGTTAGCTTTTTTGCACAGTTTTAAGCAGTGCCACGAAGCCACCTTTGCAAACCGGATATCAATTTTTTTTTAAAATTTTACTTCAGCTCTTTTGTTTAAGGGTTATACACAAGAAATCGATTATCTGCTTGTACTTGTTCGGTTGGCGAGTACAACTGATAACAGTGCACACACCGTAATGAGACCCCGGATGTGCATCTTGGCAATCATCTCTGCAGTGAAGAGCAGAGTGGCGAAGATGTCCCAGCAGAAGGTGACGTATACAAGGGGCGGGTGCTTCTCAAACGTTCGTGTGGTGTTGAGGCTGACAGAAACCAAGGACAGAAGCGCACACATACGCAGTACTCGTCGCACCCATACCTGCACAGAGAAAATGCAGCGAATATGCACGCACGTGTATAGATGGAGAAGGCACTTTGCAATCATGATGGCCGAGGCAAAGATATCAGCGGGCTTTTGCGTGCATTGCTATAGGCAGCTTTTCCATTCAACTTGAAGCACTTGTTTTCAAAGTGCCCACAAACAGCTACGAACTGTTCATGAGAACTTTGTAACAAATTTGTGGGCACTTGTAATCTGCCAAAAGCAAATAAAAAACAAGGCACGAAATGTCAACAAATGTCAAAATAATATGAATTAACAAAAGAAAAGAACACCTCTCAACATTGACTAAACAGAAGTCAGTCAAGGAATACACAGTTAAATAATAAAACTTGACCACGCATGGTATTCTGTTAGATTTAAAGATGCATTGTACAATCAGTGGTAGAAATTTGTTTAACACTAAACACATTGAAATTTCTACATTTGGGTGTGACACAGGAAAAAAAATGGATAAGATGCTGTGGTCGATTCAAGCACAAACAGAGAATGTGTGATTACACTCTGTGTGCATATTAAAACAACAAAGAGAACACTAATATTCTCTCATCAAATACATCGTAAGCATCTATAATGAATCATAGACTATTTGGATTAGCTATTCTATCACTGTATTTGTCTTGAATAATATAGTTTTGCATTGGTCAATTTCACCCTAGACAAAAAGTCATAAATTGCAGTCATCTAAAAAAACAATGTTGGTCAGACAAACTTGTTTTAAACAACCACTGTTTTGTATCAGACTGTTTAGAAGAATGAGAAAGAGCATAGAAGGAAAGAGGCAATACATCAGTATGACAGCAGCATTAACAATAAAATGCCAATGTATGATATCTTCACAATTGTTTATATCTATTCGTGTGTTGAGACAAGTTTGAAAGATCTATATATACAACAGCTACATGTATGATGAGCCTTTATTATTACATAGGCACTGTAATAATTTTCTAATAAAACATTGTGATGGCTTAATTGTCCTCATTTTCTTTTTCCATAGCATATCAATAAAAATTGCATCACTGCTTGTTTCGATTACCACCATTGCAGAAGCCTTGTGGAATGCTGTAGGTACTGACAGGTTAATTTCAAATTAAAAAAAAAAGTGAAATGGGGAAAGCAAGGTAAGGTAAAGTAACATTGCTATCGTACACACCCTCTTTAATGTTGACAGCCAAATGAAGCAATACACGCATTATGAATAAGTAAATATCAAGCAAGTTACTTCTTTTCTGTATTCAGTTATTTTTTATTATACTTTACAAATCCCATGTACTATTTAAATAGTTATGGTAAATGTAACAGAAATTTCAGCACAGGCAGGTCAACACAATCGCAGAATATAGATAGTTTGAAACTAAGAATCGTCATATGTTTCAGCACGTGATGTTTCTACATCACCTAGAAATTTTCCAAGAGATGTACCGTGCTTAAAATTATTGGTCAGCCCATAAGTCAACCTTGGATGATACACACCACTGAATGGAGTTGAGTAAAAAATTTGTTGTAAATCATTTATTTTGCTTGTTTGAGAAATGCTTCACATGAGTGAGTTTATTCATAAGCAGTATACAGCAGCTTAAGTATTGTAGCAAGATAACTTTTTAAATTCTCCATTAGGTTCAGATGTCTAGCTTTTTGTACGCAGCTACGTCGATGCTGCCAGCTTCATATTTGGTAAAGTGGGCACATATAGATAATTATGATTATGAATGTAGAACAATTAAAATAAGCATAAATGAAACTAAACTTTCTTTCAGCAGAAGATTCTATTGACATATGCATCTTAATTATAATTTCTTCCAACGAGTACATGTTATTTTGGCTTGTAAGAAAATATCATCGATTAACCATTGTGCTATATATTACATAGTGCCCATAAGGAAAGGCAGCCAGAATAAATATGTTCTAGTTTACTGTAATTTATGGTATTAATCATCAAAGTTAACAGGAAAAAAACCTGCTATTATGCGTTGGCAATGAAAATACAGGAAGATCATTATAAGTACACACTCGTTTTAATTCTTATGTGTGAGTGAAAAATTTATGGAACATGGGAAACAAAGAGAACAACTCACATATATTTGTTAAGATGAACTCGATACTTACCTTGTTAACCCACTCGATATCAGCATTTTCATTAAGGCTTTCATCAGGTCCATAGTCTGCGAGGATCGGTTCTCCCCGGACGCTTTGTTTTCTGGCTAGCATTGTTCACGTATAGACTGCGAAGAATGCATTTGAATAAGAGAAGGTACTGTTGGCTATCTCATAGTTACTCAAACATACACTAAAAAAAAGAATCTGCCGAGAAAAATTTTATCGCTGAAATATATGCATATCAATGAATTAAAAAAATTAAAATGGCATAAAACAATATTAATTCACTTCCTGTTATATATATATAATATATATATATATATATATATATATATATATATATATATATATATATATATATATATATATATATATATATATATATACACACACTTACATCTGAAATCTCTTTTGAAAAAAAGGGTTCTTGAGTGCAAAAATAGTGCATACTTATTTTTAACGTATATATAAGAGTATTTGGCTGTACTAATCACACGAGCGCGTTTTCACGATCAGAACACCATGCACGTGGATCGCAAAGAAAACATTTTCCGAAGCACTTTCGAGACTCTCTCAAATCCTAAACTTCCTCGCGTTTCAAAGCGAAACTAATAAAATCCACGCTTATAGGCTTCCCACAGAGTTGCGCCTATAAATATGCGCACGACATGGTTTATTTCTTTTTTCCCTCAGTGATTTACGTTTCTCTCAGCGCCGAGATCGCCGAAATATATTGTATACACAAACGTCCTCGAGTGCTGTTTTAGGAACCGTGGGAGAAGGCGGAGCATCTGGTTGAGTGGAGGCGCCGGGCGCACTCGTCTAAAATGCATCCGCGGCCTGGGGCTTACGGGCACCACAATTTACTCGAGACGCGCAAGCCAAACGTATCAGTTAAAACCCGGCAATGCGCCGTTACATCGCTCGAAAAAGGAAGAGGGCCAGGCGGCGCGGGCCGCCATCGATTTCATGGCTACCTGTCAACGCGCGCGCGCAGCCGACGTGCGATGTTTGTTCGACGCGCGGAAATAGCCGGCACTTGATACGTCGATTGAAATCAGCGCTCTCTCTCACCTTGAAGGTTCGTGGTAGTCCTATTAAGAAATGATCAGGATAGGTGAAGAGGACGACGACTCGTAGTCGCATTTTCCCCGGCCGGCCTGATCATTCCACGGAGGGGGGATTGGATGCGGGCGCTTCGCTTATTCGAGGGAGGAGCACCCAGAGCCGCGCGAGGACGAGGAGGATGAAAAAGCGCGGATGGAGCGCGCGGGAAAGGATTGGAGCGCAAACCTAACCTCCTCTCTCTCTGTCAACCTCCTCTTTTTTGTTTAGCCTTCGAGATTGTAAACGTATGACGTAATCGCGCGTTTTTATCTTGGAGGCTATGTACTCAGTAGCAAACGAAACTGTTGTTTAAACAAAGAATTAAACAAAAACTGTTAGAGCGGCATCTGATGATGTTTATTAACCTCAAAGTTGGAGACTTGAAACGTTCAGATGAAAAACGGTAAGTACTTTATCTATCAAAATTCGCGCAAGCGTTTAATGCTAAAAAAAAGAATTGGCGCCTTTTTCTAGTCAACTACAGGCCCAAAACAAAGTAAATGAAATGCGTGTGATTTTTTTATTTGTTATGTTATAACAGTTTAGTTGATGTGTTGTTTACTTAACTAGTAATTTATTTAATAAAAACTACAACGCGTCGCTAGCGCCGTAACATAAGGGTGGTCGGGTGGTGGCAACACTTTTGTGTTGAAAGGATTTCCTCCGATATGCGCCGGACAAACGCTCGTGACCTCGACGGCCGGGATGTTTGAACCGTTCAAACGGCCCGTAGCTGTTCTTATCTGATTCTGTGCAGCCGTCCGGCCAGTCCGGCGTTTCAAATTTCGATAGCTTGTTGGGGTTGTCTTGAACCTTTCTTTTTTGGGGTGCGAGTTGACCGCACAGCCGCCAAGATTGAGGAAATAGAGGCAGCGGCGCAGGTAAGTGTCCGAGTTACCGTCCGCGTCGTTCTTCTCTGGTTGTGAGCACGTTTTTGAATTGTGGCTGTTTTGCAATACTTATTCGTTGTGGCGCATTTCACGGCTGTCATTTAGTTTAGGCAGTAATCTCGGTTTGTGTTGGCGAACTTGGTTTCTCGAGGCGACAGCCGTTGCACGCCGGCCACCGCCGGTGCTTGTTTACGCGGCTGTCATCTTGAAACTTGATGATGTGCAGTGAGCTGGTCGGAAGACGCCCATCGCGTTTCGAGGCCGCTCAGTGGTTCGCTGAAGACGAGGGGCGGCGGTCTTCGGTTTCCGTTGCCGCTTTGTGTTCTTACGGCGACATTCGAAGCCCGTCGACGCCGCTTTCCTGCGAAGTTGAGTCACACGCGCGCGCTAGTTCCTCGTTTTGGTGTCAGCGTTGCCATTATCTTTTTACTACTGTGCGAGTGGTACACCCGTCGCAGTCGTTTATTCTAGCATTCTGTCCGCGAAACATGGGCGTTGTGGATTTGCGAGCTGCTTGTTACGCGTCGAGCGTACGATTGACTGCAACGGTTTTCGCAGAGCCTCTTCACTCGTGCGAAGGCTCGCCAGAGGACTCCCAGCAAGATGCCGCCTTCGTCTCCGCGGTCTGCAAAGCGAAAGATACAGGACGTGGCCACATCAGACGCTCCGCTTAGTTCCGGTGAGAGCACTGTGTTTTGACTCTCTTCCTGCCGCATAAGTCGCGCTGGTTGCGATATGCCAGTGTTGGTTTCTATGGATTCTCACGTGTACGTATGTTTGTTTTTATTGTTGTTGGAGCCTTATCGACATGCTTATAAGTGGATCTGCGATCGGTCTTGACGGGTCACTGAGCTATTTGCCGAAGGTAAAACTTCAGTCATGCTATTGTGTATGCTGAATGTGTATAACATAAGTTTATTGCCTGCTCATCTTTTCTTGTCATTATTGTGGCATCAACGGATAGCTTTAGTAGAGACGTCGCACTCTTTCTTTTTCCTTTACTTCAGACCGCTGCACCATCTTCAAGAAAATCTGTGCTGACGATTCTGGTAAGAGCCTGGGAATTGATAAGGATAAAGAGAACGACGTGCCCATGCCTTCAGTTGAGCAGAGTGAGTTCTGTACTGTCACGTTTACATCTTGTGATGCATGTTAGTGTATGCCCTCAGCTGCGACTAGTCTTGTGGTACTGAACTTGTTTAATAGACATGAAAGCATAACTGCCTGTTGACCTTCTCTTTCTCATCTTTGTAGCATGTAATACTCACTATGTTTTACTACAAAAAATTACTGAGAAGGGACCATTTTTTTCTGTACGTGTGTGTCTTAAAGAGATTAATAATGAAAATTGGCATGGTAACAAGTTGTGTATGAGCAGCTTTAACTTAACATTGTGATATAGGTGCTTGAAATTGTGGCGCATTTGTTATAACTATTATACCATTAACCGCTGCAAAAATTTTGAGTACAAATATGAGCTGAGATAGATTGGTTGCACGCTGTAATTGCTTTCTCTTGATAAGAACGTTTTAAGCAAAGCAGAAAGAGATGACTTTGGGGAAGAAGCTACATCACCTGCTTGTCATAATGTTGAGCACTTCTTGTTTTTAATTGTACGGTTTACCTTCAGTGCGATTGCTGCCACGTGGCGGCCTCTTGCAGCGACCATAGTAACTATGCGCCGCACAATGCTTTTTAAATGAGCCAATGACCATGAATTTTGGTTATGGCACAGTTGTTTGGGTATAGGACATCATTTGCAAAGAGCAGAGGATACAATTTTGAGTTGGCTTTGAGAATGAATTGCAAATTACATGCTGTTTGGCTCACGTGTTCTCAAGTACCGATCGGCAGCATTTTCTGACCATGCTGGAAAAGTCTTGCAAGGTACTTTCAATGATCTATCCAACAGTATCATTGGGTGGTGTGTCTGTACTCAGAAAATTGGTATTGTATCCCCTCTGGTGGATTAATTTCTGCTGTTATTTGCCCACAGTTGGAAGAGACTGCTTTGTAGAACTAACATCTGCAGATCTCTAATGATGGTGTTTTCAATGTAAAGCATTTCTTTGCGTACTGCAGACACTTTTAGCGTTTCTATCTGCGTATCTCTCTATCCAGCCACCTACGTCTGGGTTCTCTCACGATCACCTCCTTAACTTGGGATAGACCAAGAGAGAGGTTTATTCACAGAAAAGCAGAGAGGCCTGCCTGAGCAATAGTGGGCTCTAGCCCGCTACTGTGCGAACACGTGCTACTGTTCAGCATGCATGTCTGTGTGTAGAACTTTTGTACGAATCTTTAGCGTCATTTCGTAACGTTTCGCTCAACAAAAAGTTACGCCAGTCGCTTCTCTGCACGCTTCACATGACATTGATTCCTGTGTTGTGAGGGATCTACCTAGTTTTTTTTTTCTGGATTAATTTAATTAGACAAAATAAAAACATAGAACCCATTATTTATTGGTACAACATGGGTGAAGCTGTGTGCCAAGAAGTTGACTAGTGGTTCTTTGGCTAACAGTTTTGAGCAGCTTTGCAAAATGTAAAAGCAAGTCGAATTTACTTCAGTGAGGGTGATGGTACAGACAATTAGTCTTGATTAATTCTGTATACTGTTTTACGGCACGATTGTCTGTTGTGTCATGCAGTCATGGTGCTTTTTGAGGGTCCCTTACCTTTTTTTTCTTTGTGCATATGGGACATAAGGTCCTTGAAAATTTATTGTTGGTACAGACCAGCGCCTCCTATATTTTTTGCAGTGCCTGGGCAATCGCTCTCTTCAGGTCACTAAACGCGCGCTCCGCCTCTGCTCGCCGCTGCCGCATGGTGGCGCTGCGGGAATAGACTACGAGAAGCTGGCGCTGAACGACTGCGCATATTAGGAAGCTCGGAAATTGTGTTTTCATGCGAGTTAATTCGCATTTGTGCTTATAGCTGGCTTTCACAGATACAGGGTGAATGAAAAGTAACATGAACATAGCGGCGCGCTGTTTTTCACCGAGCTCCGGCCGTGGTGGCAACAAAAAGATGCTATATGGTCTTTGTCACATTTTTTACTGTCTATTTATCAATTCTCCTGGCTACAACCGCTCATAATTAAATGCGAAACAGAAAAGGAGGTAGATACAGCATGTTCGGGTTCCTTTTCATGCCCACAGTAAGTATTCCACAAGCAATCTATTCGGCCATGCTATCGGTTTGATATTTGCATTCGAGTTCTACAGCATTAGTCTACAGCATCCGCATTTACTTTTCCGTTCAAGCTATTGCGACCTCATCATTTGCATGCCTCAGTATATAATACTGCTGCGTACCACTTTGCATATGTCACAGAAATAAATCTGTCTTTTTTTTATTTTTCATTAGTTATACAGGAAAAAAAAAGAAGCTAATAGGTTCTCTTATGGATTAACCTGAGATTGCTGAAAAGCTAGAACCATCTTTGTTTTCTTGACTGTTTCATACTTCCCTCTGGGACATTTCTGTGCCCAATGAGATTTTCTTACTATCTCAAGGATTGGAGACAAACCTAGCTTTCTGCCTCTCAGCTAGTTATGCACTGCCCTCGTAATCAGCCCATTTCAACCGTACTAAGATGTATTATAATGCCGTCGACGCGAAAAGACGTCGGGCGCCACGGGCGATGAATTTTCGCTTTTTATAACGCGTCTTAGGCTTTCGCTTTAATATACTGCACAAATGTCGTTCCGTGAAATTGCAGCTGCTGGTGTTCGGGGGAGGGTGGTTGCAGTAATCGGGTGGTATAATTAGTCTCCTAATAGTTAATACATATTCAAACTACGTGCGAATGTGTGGTAGTCATTTACAACCTGAATATTTTGTAAATTATAGGAAGTGGTTGCTAAAGACTGCCCTTCACATTTGGAAGCATGGCAGTTGGCATCACGAAATGGGACTGCACTGCTTCCGAAGTCTCGATGGAGGCGAAAATGCTGTAGGCCCATGTGCTCAGATTCGTGCACACGTTAAAGACCCCCATGTAGTAGAAATTTCCGGAGCCCTCCACTACATCGTCTCTCATAATCATGTGGTGCTTTTGGGACGTTAAACCCCACATATCAAATCATCAATGCTTTCGAACAGTCAACAAATTAGTTCAAAAATATTAACGCTGCCTCGCGATCACTGCCGTATGCAACCTTAACATTACGCCCCAAATCTGAGCATTACTCATGTAATGCTCATGGGCATTACATGAGTTATTTGTGGAACAAGCGACACTTATTATGTACTGAGTCGTAATGCATGCGTGCTTTCAAGGCTGAATAGACTGCCCCGCGCGACAAAAGCGTCCTGGTCGACAGCCATTCTGCCTCTACTTTGCTCACTACCGCATTAAGAGGCCAGAGGAAAGAAGAAAGAAACAGCTGAGCAGCCATTTATTAAGGCTATGACTATCTGTCCACGAATACACCGACGAGCTCAAGCAACTGACATCAGGCCGCATTTTTCATGCCTGTCACCTTGGGTCAAGTTGAGAGTCTGCATTATACTTTAGACTTTAATAGCACCTGTTCAAAACATAGGCTATGATTGCAGGAATCGGGCCTCACATGGAGCTGTTCTTGTTTGTTTGACGACGATTTCATTGTTTAGGCTCTCAAATGGTGAAATCACCTGGCATAGTTCCTCATTTTCTGGCACTTGCGTTTTCTCGGTGGCAACACATGCAATACTCAAAATCTTTGTGAAGGAAATGATCACCTGTATCCCCCGAAGCAGTCTAGGGGCATTTTGTGCTTTTTGGCGTATGAACTGCAGGCTTGCGTGTAATGTGCTACACCACTAGACAGTAGCAAGCACCCGAGAGCATTAAGCACCTAAGTTTTATTATTAGCTCCTGGCAAAGGCAGAGAACAAAAAATGGACTTTCGGTGAGTAAAAAAAGTAACTCTGTCAAGTGAACGTCACGCTGACGAAATGATCTTCCGCGGATTACTGGCAGGAGCTGTGTGGTATCAGCCTAGCGGAAAACGCGTGAGTGCCTCGATCAAGTTGTCGTGAACGACACATGCCTTTGAAATGAGCTGGATGTCCAGAACAAGTGCTTCACAATCCTCAATTACAAGTTTTCATTATACCTTGGAGAATGCAAACACAGCCAAAAATTGAACTGTATAGCAGCTTCGAATGCAGCCAGGGCATTCATTTGAGACAGAGATGACGCGGCGGCATATCTACTCTGATGGTGGCACCTGATGGCGAAACGCTGCACCAACACAGACAGTCGCTTCCCATTGAAATCTGCTCCTTCGCTTGGGCACTGAAAAAAATAGAGGAGGCGCTGTACAGACCCTTAGTTGTGATGAATTCTGTATACAGTTTTATGGCACAATTGTCCGTTATGTCATGCAGTCATGGTGCCTTTCCAGGGTCCTTTTCCTTAAGTTTCTGTTTTGCGTCATAAGGTCCTTGAAAATTTATCCTCATAGGGTTACCACATAGCCTCTTATGAAGAGCAAGAGGGATGTGCAGGTTTAAATAGAGCATTTGCCTATTTAAGCAACTGAAATTCATTTTTCCTTCTTTTTTTTTGTTTATTTTTTGTGTGTGGAAAATAAACTTCTTCCAAACATTTTATATTCTTCAGTCATCTTAAGTTATCAATCAACCTTACAAACTTTATTTTCAAGCTTGCCGTGGTGTTTTAGGTGAAAAACAGAACATCAAAGGACAAAGAGCTTTGTTTTATTTGACACTTCAGACATCATGGTAAATCTGTAGTCCACCTTGGTGAATTAGTGGCTAGGGTGCTCAGCTGCTGACGCAATCGATGGTTTCATCCTGGCCGCAGTGGTCAGATTACGATGGAGGTGAAATAGTAGAGGCTGGTGTACTGTGTAATGTCGGAGTGTGTTAAATAATACCAGCTGGTTGAAATTTCCAAAACCCTCCACTACGTCTTCCTTCATAATCACATGGTTGTATTGGGACAAAAAAACATTCATATTATTAGTAACTATGTACTAACTATTCCTAGTTCGAGTTCTTGAGCTTTAAGCCAACTGAGTGAGTTATGCAGGCTATTTTGTGCAAGCTTGTGAGAGTTTGTTTTTGCTGTTCCTATACAATGTTTGTCTGCATATCACTTGTAGTGCCGCAAGATGAAGCCCCAAAGGTGGGGCTCACCAAACTGGCTGCCTTGGGGGAAGCGAGAGGATGCCCTGGCAACGGCACTGGCCCTGACCAACCAATCGTAACGGTCTCGGTGGCTGCGAGGGCTGCCCTGTTTGAGAGTGAGATCTCCAAGTCAAGTGGCAGCAATGGCCGAGGCACCCTTCCTCTTAAGAGGCCGACTTCGAGGCCTCCTCTGATGCAGTCCTTCTCCTCTGTGAATGTTGCACGCCCGTCCTTCCTGAAGACCCTACCCTTGAATGCAGCTGCCAAGTTGTCTGCCCACTCGACAGAAGGGCTGGGTGGAGGTCAGTTGACGCAAACGTTACTTCGTTGAAAATTTGATTACTATTAGTAGTTTTTAAGTCACCGTTGTTCTTGTTTTAATAATGGGCCGGTTTTGCAGTGTCATCATGCCTTTTTTTTTCTCTTCGTGGTATTGTCGAAACAGTCTGATTCATTGTTTGAATGTTGAAGTTCAATATTGTCACATGCTACAAAAGGTCAACTAGGAAGAACCGAGCCGGCGGGGAGACGCACCGAAAACTGGCAAGATGGCTGCCTCAATAATCAACAACAACTAGCCAGAGCACACGCTGCCCCAGAACATCGTTTTCCGTTCTCGCGGGCAGCCATGGCTTGCGCTCGCCTTAACTAGCGGCCAAGTGGCATTATTCCCCCTCTGAAAAAAAAAAGGGGCGTCGCTCTGATGCTCGGAAAGTACAAAGGCAAAGTCGGGGCGAACCAACAGAAAATACGCGCATACACAAAAACAGCGATAAGGTTCATGCGCAGTTGCACTACCGCAAGAATTACGGCTTCAGTCGCACTACGTGCACAATCTCCGAGGAGGGCCTTCGCTGCCGTGGTGAGAAGGCGCCGTCAGGGACTACCTCGTAGTTAACATCGCTCACGCGTCACAACAGTTTGTATGGTCCGAAGTAGCGACTGAGCAGTTTTTCTGACAATCCCTGGCATCGGACTGGAGTCCACACCCAAACTTGATCGCCTGGATGGTATTCAGCTTATCCATGGCGAGTGTCGTAGCGGCATGCGTCTGTACTCTACTGGTGCATAATGTGTAGGCTTGCTAACTGGCGTGCTTCTTCGGCGTACTGGGTAAGCTGCATAGCATCAGGAGTGATCAAAGCGTCGCAATTGTGTGGCAGCATCGCATCCAGCATGATCTGGACCTCACGTCCATAGACAACATGGAAAGGCGTGAAGCGCGTAGTTTCCTGGACGGCAGTATTGTACGCGAATGTGACGTACGGTAGCACCTAATCCCAGGTCTTATGCTGGACATCTACGTATATAGATAACATGTCAGAGATGGTCTTGTTGAGTTGCTCTGTCAAGCCGTTCCTCTGCGGATGATATGCCGTGGTCTTGCGATGGCTCGTGTAGCTGAGCTTGAATACGTCATGAATGAGCTGGGCCGTGAATGCTGTTCCTCTGTCTGTGATTACGCACGACGGGGCGCCATGTCAAAGTACGATCTGGTGCATGGAGAATTGGGCGACGTCGGAAGCCGTAGCGCGTTGTAGTTCCTTTGTTTCGGCGTACTTCGTCAAATAGTCGGTGGCTACTACAATCCACTTGTTGCCGGCAGATGATAGCGGAAAGGGCCCCAGTAAATCCATTCCTATTTGATTAAATGGCGCTCTGGGTGGTTCTATTGCTTGAAGAAGCCCCGCGGGCTTGAGTGGCGGGGATTTGCGGCGTTGACATTCCCGGCAGCTTTTCACGTATCGCTTAACGGATGCAGAGAGCTTAGGCCAGTAGTATGCTTGTCGAACTCGAGCGAGAGTTCGAGAGGAACCTAAGTGACCAGATGTGGGCTCATCGTGACAGGCAAGAAGAATGTCGTCACGCATGTCAGATGGCACAACTAGAAGTTAAGTTCTCTCATTGCCGTTGGAGTTTTTCTTATACAGGACCCCATCTCGCAGACAGAACGATGACAGACTTCGAGAAATACACCGAGATATGAACGAGTTGCGTCCTTCAAGGTTTTCAATAACTGCGCGAATTTCATCGTCCGCGCGCTGTCGTGTAATCAGATCTGTTGTAGTAAGAGCCCCAAAGAAACCACCATCATCCTCAGTGTCGTGGCCACAAACTTCGACAGGTGCACGGGATAATGAATCAGCATCTTCGTGCTTGCGACCCGATTTGTAAGCGATTGTGAAATCGTATTCCTGCAGACGAAGACTCCATCGTGCCAGTCGCCCACACGGGTCCCCTTGGTTGGCTAACCAGCACAACAAATGATGGTCGGTCACTACCTTGAAGTGGCGTCCGTAAAAGTAAGACCTAAATTTCAATGTGGCCCATACAACAGTGAGGCACTCTTTCTCTTACGTGGAGTAGTTGACCTCGGCGCGGGAAAGAGTGCGGCTAGCGTACGCTATCACTCGCTCTGTGCCCTCTTGTTGTTGTACGAGAACAGCACCAAAACCCATGTTACTGGCGTCAGTATGAATTTCAGTATCAGCGTCTTGGTCAAAGTGAGCGAGGACTGGTGGTGTCTGCGAACGCTCCCGTAGCTCAGAGAAAGCTGCGTCCTGTTCTTCCCCCCAGACGAATGGAACATCACGAGTGAGTAGAGTGAGCGGTTCAGCAATCCTAGAAAAATTGGCTATAAAGCGGCAATAGTACGCGCAAAGCCCTAGGAAGCGACGTACTGCCTTCTTATCACGTGAAACAGGAAACGAGGCCACGGCGTTACTTTCATCAGGGTCCGTTCAAATACCATCCGCACTGGCAACACGGCCGAGACACTTTAGTTCTTTGTAACCGAAGTGGCATTTTTCTGGCTTCAGTGTCAGGTTAGCAGAGCGGAGCGCTTCCAGCACATTCTGCAGACGCTTCAGGTGCTCCTCAAAGGTGGCAGAAAACGCGACATCATCCAGATGAACTAGGCACATGTGCCCCTTTAGACCGGTAAGAACTGTGTCCGTCATTCTCTGGAATGTCGCAGGTGCAGAACAGAGGCCAAAGGGAAGCACTCTGAATTCATATAGGCCATCCGGTGTAACGAAGGTGGTTTTTCACGATCTCGTTCATCAACTTCGATCTGCCAGTAACCGCTTTTCAATTCTATCGATGAAAAATACTTGGCCCAATGCAGTCTGTCGAAGGAAGCGTTGATACGGGCAGCAGATAGATGTCTTTTTTAGTCACGCTGTTGAGTTTCCTGTAGTCCTCGCAGAAGCGCAGTGATCCATCTTTTTTCTTCATGAGCACGACCGGAGATGACCAGGCACTCTTCAAAGGTTGGATAACGTCATCTTGCAGCATCTCTTCGACTTGAGCATTTATCACGTCACGTTCCTTTGCCGAAATGTGGTAAGGGTGTTGTTTTATGGGCGAGGCGTCGGTATACGTAATTATTCGGTGTTTGGCGATCGGTGTCTGACGAACCTTCGAGGTGGACGCGAAGCACTCTTTAAATTGATATAGCAGTTCACGTAGCTCAGTCTGTTGTTACGAGAGGGTCGAGTTGACATCAACTTTTGCAAGTGGTGAAGTCGCGTCGCTTGGTGTCGGTCGAAGCCCGTCGTCGGCTGATGTAGATGCGAAGCATTCAGAAACCTCTGAGATGGGGTAGGCGAAAGCGATGGTGGTGTCACGTGTTGTAAAAGGCTTGCATAAGTTTGACTACTGAGCTTAAGGTTGCGGGACTGAGTCCAGGTCGTTGTGGCTGTTTTTTTTTTTTTTTAATGGAGGTCAAAATTTTTGTGGCCTGTCTGTACTTACTTTGTACTTACTTTGAAAGAAGTGAGTACACACAGGCACTGACTAACATGGTTTTCAGTCAGTGCTGTGTTTGTGTCTTCTCGTCTCCGTCCTGTTCCAGCGCTGTTTCTTCTTTCAAAGTCAGTATGTACCCACCAGCCCAATTCGAGACGTTAATACTGTGTGTACTTTGCAGAACATTGTTGGCGCAAACTTAAAAGATGAAAGAAGAGACTCGGAAAAGCGCACACTCGCAACTGATTTTTATTAAACCGAAGCTCGTCTTATAAACCCTCACGCATGCGTACAACCACAAGAAGAGACCAACCAACTATAATCACAATCTATCAGATAGAAAATCAAATTTATTATCATACAATGACAGAGATGGAACATTGATACAATGTTCGCCAAATTGTCTAATAAACATTGCCTCTGCCAATTCACGTGCCACTTTGTCTTTGCTTCTTAGCAATATTCTCGTACGGTGCAGTAGCGGTTCACACGAGCATTCCTTACAATGATGCGGCAAATGCGAACCCGTGCCGTTTCTCATTGACAGTGCACGTTCCCTTAAGCGATCGTTTATACAACGGCCCGACTGGCCAATGTACACCTTGCCACAACTGAGCAGGATCAAGTAGACAATGCCTACTAAACAATCCAAAAACTTCCTTTCGTGCTTCTTTAAACAATGAGCACTTAATATGCCACACCTCTTTTAAATTTCGTCTTTCTTTCGTCTTTTAAGTTTGCGCCAACGATGTTCTGCACAGTTACAGACCAACTAGCCCGAGAGCATACGTTACTGTGTGTACTTATATTTTGATGCACATAAAAGAACTTCAGGTAGTAGAAATTTGTGGAGCCTCTGCTACGGTGTCCCTTACAACGTGGCACCAACTCATGTAACTAGGCTGGTGTGAACTAGCTAGTGCTTTGTCGATGAGAAGATGCTAATTAATAATAATAATGTAAATTATGCTCAAAACGAATGCTATAATAATTTATATTGTCTATATTCTAGAACTTTTGACACATGATGCCAGTCACTGAGGTCATTAACGTAAGATTTTATTGGCCACCATACTATAACTAATAGGCTCAGGTACGTGGACATTAATGCCATGAAATTAAACCTGATGCCACTTCAACCTGTAAATGAGAGGTGTGCCAGTGCAAAAAGTGCATGTTAGGGGCCTCAGTGTTGCATTTGTTCTTTCAGAATGCTCACACTTATTCATTGTCTTCTTGAGTCTCACTTTCCCAACAGGACTTTCATTAAATCAAAACAAATTTTTAAACATTAATTTGCTGAGCCATAATCTTGGTCTGAAGAAATGGACATGGGCCGGGCATGTAGCGCGTAGACAGGATAACTGCTGGTCATTAAGGGTAACCACCTGGATTCCCAGAGAAGGCAAGTGGGTTAGGGGGAGACAGAAGGTTAGGTGGGCAGATGAGATTAAAAAGTTTGCGGGTATAAATTGGCAGCAGCAAGCACAGGACCGGGTTAACTGGCGGAACATGGGAGAGGCCTTTGTCCTGCAGTGGACGTAGTCAGGCTGATGATGATGATGATGATGAATCTTGGTCTTGCTGAATTCTAGGGTAATACTTCGGTTACCTACATTCTAAGGCTGAGCCTTCCAGCTTAGCGAGGCTCAGCGGTAATTATGATTCACAGTCAAATCTGAAGCGGCGACTATGCCTTACCTTGTGATACTCTGCTACAGTCTGTCAAATGCCATATTGTACACTGTCTTCCACTCTTAGGGGGAAGCTTGGCAATGAGCGACTAGATAAGTCAGACCCTGTAAGGAAATTGAGTACAGTCTTTACGAGCTGCTGACTGCTAAATTCTTGTTGCTACGATAATGTTTACATGACATCAGTGTCTCAGGTCTGGTTGCCTGGTTATTTTTGATTACCATGATTGACAGCAGTGACACCGCCTCCAGCTGAAAACCGAGAAAAATCGCTTGCTAGGCCTGGTACTCCCAAGAAGCCAGAATTGCCGGGTCTTGCCATTATCAAGGAACCTGCTGGCAATACTCCTGCAATGAAGACAGGTGAGCACTTGGATCCTGTGTGGACCTTTTCTAAGTGTTCCAAGCAGGTGCAGTAAGTCCTGAACTTGGATATTGTCACAAGATACAATGTGTTTTAGTCTTGATTCACGGTTCAACAAAACAGTCCGGCACGTGAATATAGACAAAACTTTATTTTCTCCTTGCTGTGGTCAAGGACCAAAGGTAGGTGGGGGTCAGGAGACTTGTTACTGCAGAGCACTCCCTCTCCACGTGGCATCATGTTGTGATGATGAAGAATCCAACAACCTAGGTGTTAAAGAAGCTTAACGTTTTACTGGGGGAATTAGTGCCAAGTAAAATACTGTACTCTGAGTAAAACATTGATGAGCGCAGTTCTTAAGCTTAGAAATTTCAACTACGAATTTAACCTGACAGCTATTTAGAATACAAGCCATCATGCACTTCATGCATATTTAAATTTACGGTATAGTCACCAGCGCTTGCGTAAACTCTCAAATTCACTGTACAATTTGTGCCATGCATGCAACCTGATCAAAATAATTGTGAAAACATTGGAAAAGCATCTGATCCTTCAAGGACAGCTTGCACCAGAATATGCTCAATGCGTTTAGTGTCACAGGCAAAGCAATAAAGCCTGTGCAATTCAAAATGCTTTCAATGCCTTAAAGAAAAAAGTGAAAGTGTCTGAAAAGAACTTCAGTTTCAGTGCTTTGCGTTAAAAGGTTTTTTTTAACTTAATAAATTTCGTATCACACTTCAATTGAAAGCTCCTTTATGGTCATTTGCTGTGCCTCCTTGCAGGTTCCGAAGAAAATGGAATAGCTGTGGACACTGACAATGCCGAAACTATTCCCGATGCTTCAGCAGCCCTTCAGCCTGGTATGCTAGATTTTGTTGGGGCTGAGCTGGAGAATCTTTAGCTGTAATACAGACATCATTGTTTGCATGATAGAATAAGTATTGCATCATCAGGATAGTACTTATTGGGGCTTTTATTACTGTAGGCACTGATAGTAGCTAATAAAAAATTACTTCATAACCTTTGTCGTGTGAAAAAGTTAGCAAAGAAAGTACAGCTGTTTTGTTTGCTGCTTCATTATTGTATTAGAAAGTGTGCTTGATGATACCACCTCCTCCAGCTCCTTCTTTCCTTGTAAGCATCTGGTAACATTAAAACCGTAGCGTAGTGTTATATTGGAGTGTATAAATTTAGGGAATAATTTGCAGAAATATCGGTAAATTGTAATTGTGGCCGGTATATCTATAGAATTGGCTGGCTGCAAAATTGAATAAATGTGGTATTTTAATGTGTAGCAGTTCTCCAGCAGTGGCATGGTGCTTTTTGCCAGCTTGTACGTTTTCGTGATATTGCAGTTGGTGACTGTGAAGATGCGGACGATTCTGTTTTTGAAAATGGTTCTCTTTCTCTTCCACACGAGGAAGATGATGTTGCACATGAGGTGTCGGTGAGCTATTCTTTCCCTTTATTTATTTTATCAAAAATGTAAATTTGTCTTAAACTCAAGAACTTACTTGCATGTTGTGCCAGTATTAGAGCATTGCATTGTGCCACGATGGTTTTCTGCTGAGCGAGAGGTAAAAAAAATCTCATCTCGACAGCAGTAGCTACCTTAGGTCCACGGAAAAATAACAAATAGTTATAATCACCTGTATTTAACTTGAGGTTATGAAATTGTGAGTGACCTTTATAGCTTTTAGATTAATCTGAAGTGTCCCACATTTAGAGTCTTTTGTAACCCGTTTGGCAGATCTGGAATATATATCCCTATTACTAGTTTTCCAGAATAATGAAAAGTTGAACACAAATATACTGCCTTCACCTCCTGTCTCTTCTGGACTACAGGAGTTGCAGCTTGTCATTATGAGAGGAATAAATCTGGTAACTGATTTACGTGGAACACTTCAAGAAAAACACTCATTGTACTCTGCCAAGAATGTTCTAAAAATTGTAAATGTTGCCACTGCATTTACTTCAGAAACAGCCACCCAATCGTTGCCATGTTTTGTTGATAGCGATGGCTGCGTCTGTAAGGATTTGACTAAGCAGCATTTGCACACACCGGATTTACCTGCATTCTTGAAGCTTTTGTTATGCATTCATGCATGCAACAATGTAGTTGTAAGTCATACTTTTTGTTCTAGATAGAGTAAGCCAGAAAGATGTACTAATGCACATGTAGTTCTTTGATGTGACAGCATTTCGTGGAAACCATTTCTGCGAGGTTGCTTTGGTATTGTTGTACCGAATTAGCAGTTATGTTCGTCCGTGTAGGTAGGATCCATCTCACTTTTGTAGCTGTGGTTCCCCCCTTTTTTGTGGTGGTGTTTTGTCAGACTTCTATGCTTCCAGCTGCGGCCAATTTTTGTGCATTCTATCTTCAAAGAGGTGATATTTATTGGGGCTCGGAATCGCAGAGAAAAGAAGTTACGTGTAGTATCGATACACTGTTTATTACAGATAAATGTAGACAAAATATCAAATAAAAATTGAAATGCTGCAATAGTTGGAGCACCCAGAACTAGTAAAATTAAAAGTTGGTACTTCTACCGATGTTTTTTGCCTGCATGTGTTTCAGACCAGCAAAGTTGCTACAATGTCTGAGAACTTTTCTGACGAAGGCATCTCACACAAAACTGTGGTTGCTCCTGAAATTGATGAAACTGTCACTGCTGCAAACAAAGGCCAGCAACCAGGTGCTTGGGAGGATGATGGTCAAACTGAAAAGGCCAGTACAGCAATGTTATTAAAAACTGAAACTGCACTTTCCTCAGCCACACCTTTGAAAACTGAAACACTCCCTCCAGCTGAAGCTGTAAGTTCCGGATCTTTCCTTGTCTTTCTGTACTGCATTTACAAATGTGCTGATCTTGCTCACACAGATGCGCTGCCTACGTGTTGGCGTCTAATCTGTCGGGCTTTATATGCATTGCTCCGTGATTAAGACATGTATATTTCAATGCAACGCGTTTGCATGCTGGACAAAAAAATGAAAAGAGAAAAAAAAAAGGAAAACCATTTTGCAAGCATACTTTGTTGCAGTGCAGCACTTTTATATTCGCGCTTCACGTGTTGAGTGTTGAGGCATCCCGGCTGCGGCGGCTGCATTTCCGATGAAGGCGGAAATGTTGTAGGCCCGTGTGCTCAGATTTGGGTGCACGTTAAAGAACCCCAGGTGGTCGAAATTTCCGGAGCCAGCCACTACGGCGTCTCTCATAATCATATGGTGGTTTTGGGACGTTAAACCCCACATATCAATCGAGTGTTGAGGCATTGTGTAACAGCAGACTGTAAGGCTAGCTCGGCAAAGAAGCCTGACTATTTTGTAAAGCAACACGAAAGCAGGTTATCTATTCGAGCAGCGATCGGTATCAACAAAATACTGTTCTCAGATTTGCAGTATAGTGAAGGCTAACCATTATTCCACGTGTCGTTAGCCCTTTCAGTTGTATTGCCCGTTGTATGCATGTGAGCCTGTTTTTTTGTTTTTGTCATGCATAGTTCACGAGGTATCTGGGATGAATGCTAAACATTTCACTGCTTCCTCGTCTTTGTCACACACGCATGCTGTACAGCGGGGGATTTTTTTTCTTTACGGGCTACTGAATTATTGGATAAGTGCATGCTATTTTGTGCGACTGCAGTCACCCATTTATGACATTGGTGCCAGTGATGCATGTTGCATTGACAGGGTGTCCGCGCAGACTTCTTGTTTATGCACTCTGGAGACACTGGCATTGTAGGCATTGTATGCTTCCTCCACACATGTACATTATTGTGATCATCATTCATTTCTCCATCTATCCTCATCATCTGTGGGTTTCTTCGTCATTGTCATCGTGTCTGTGGCGCTTGTTAGCTTCATAGCTAACAACCAAACAAATATTTCAGCCAAGAGATCATTACAATCAAAGCAGGAACCAGTGGCTGGAAAAAAAATTAAGGTTACTGTGAGCTGTCCGATCGCCACGAACGTTTTTTATTGAATTACTTTCGTGACCTAAAAAACTTTCAACGTATCTTTGCACTTTCAGTAAAAACAAATTAATCATGCTATTATATAAATGCGGGAAAATTTCTGAAAGCAGTCACTAGTCAATGCTTGGATTGTCTCAGAATGCTCATGTTTGCAGAAACTTATTTGAAAATCACTGAACAGGTTAAAAAAGCTATCCCCTGGCTGACGTGGCACCCATCTGCTCCAGTGATATTCCATTTTTTACAATCGTAATCTATGAAATGTTGAAGCACATTCTTAAAGGTTCTCATCAATTTTTACAAATGATGTACTTGGTTTTCTGATGCTGTTCAAAAAAATAAATTACAGGGCCACTTTAAAACAACCCTGTCACATATGTCTACTCTACATCAGGCAACAAAGTTGCAATAGCTAAATGTAAAGGTCAGCACCACTTTTCTGTAGAAGGTTTCTTAGCAGTTGGTGCTGTAGAATTTCCCACCATTTTTTTATGTGCCGTTGAATGTTTACAACAAGTAATGATATGTCATACACTGAGAGTTGTAGAATGTCACTCTTCGGCAATACTAGATAATTTAAATTATCTTGACAATTAGAAATTGGGCGATGCTGATACCGAAACAAATGGGTTGCCGGAACTGCTTTAAATGCAAAGCAGCTTAGGGTAGACCTCAATCCGGTGTGCAGAGTGACCACCCTTAATGCGCATGTGTGTCCCGTTCCCCTCTCTTTCCTCTCCTATGCCCCCTCTCTCTAACCTCGCAAGGACAATGCAGGCAGCGTCTGCTAGTGAGTTTCTTGATTAAAAAAACAGACGGCTCGCGCTGCACAACCGTTCGCTGGCCACATGATACGTAGACACTGGATCTTGACCTCCAAAGTAGCGCCAGTGTGAGATTTCTCATTTGCGTTGTTGAACATCGCAGTGTGCGTGTTAACTAAAAGTGGACTGTGGGTCCCTGTGTCCAACCAGTCTTCGGTCTCTCATTGTTCATCAGCAGTGATTGGCATGTTCCAGTGAAAAACACCGGTCCATCACTGCGTGCTTTGCGCCTCCTCAGGTTTCTCTCCTGTGCAACGCTGCGATGAGTGCCAGCATCGACTTCGCTGCCAGTGCAAGCGTTAGCGCTCGCTGCTTCGCATCTACACATGGCTCCCTTTAGCGAGAGAGGATGTATTTTTTTTCATAATTTTTTCTGAGGCAATGAGGCAATTTTTTCTGAGTCATTGAGGCTATGCTAGCATTGGCTTCACATAAAAAGTAAGCTAATGAAACCTGAAAAATTTCTCTTGTGTGTGTGTGTGTTGTGAACTTTCAGCTTGATGAGGTACATGGACAGAAGTTGAGTGTTTCACACGCGTCGAAACATAGTGGTGCGGAAGGTTATTCAAGTGGACCAGACACTGAAAACAACACAGTTAAGGATGTTAGTAGAGTCCAGCAGTGCAACGTGAATAAAGAATCTGTGATGACGCCCGAGGAAGCGGCAGTGTTTGATGAAATTGACGACATCCTGAATGAGGCCATGGACAGTGAGTGCAGCGATACAAGTTACAGCTCCGCGCAGCCTGCGCTGCCGCAGCCCTCTTCGACCCCGCCTCGAGTGAGTGAAGACGTTCTGGCATCGTTTTCTTGCTTGCAGGAATTAGCCGCTTCGCTGACTTGTTGATTGAATAATGCGATTTTGTTCTTGGACAGTTTTAGTAATACAGCATTAAGCAATTGATTGGCCGGCATGACCACTGAGGGCAAGTGCTCACAGTTATCCATCTCCTCTGATTTAGCCTATGTGCACTTGGCCTGTGATGGCTAGACTGGCTTCTGTAGGTTTAATTTAATTGCAGTTTACCTTTTGAGGTCTACGAGTTAAGATAGGCTGTTCTAGATTTAAGTACTCGCACTGAAATACATTTTCCTATAACCTACTCTGAGAAAATTGCTATGCATTCTGAATATCCGTCTTCATGGTCACGCTGTGCAGCAGAACAAATGCAGTAGCTTGACTTGTCATTGCTGGAGTAAGTGGTAGGCAAAAGGACAGTTGTGTTTTAATAATGTTTGATAATTTCTTTTTTTTTTCTCTCTTAACTTACATTTGAGAACATGGAAGCAAAGTGTAGCAGCACTGCATGCAACCCTGTTTTCTGCACATTCCATCAGTGGCCATAGCCCAATTGCACGCAACTGCTTCACGCATACAAATCGAAACGTAAATTATTCGCATGTAGTTTCATTTATTTTCATAAGAGTGTGCACGCACGTTGATGCATGAAAAAATGAAAAGCTGCTCTATGGAGACACAAGGTAACAGAAGGCAGGTGTTGGGTACATAATACTAAACGAATTTTGAAATGCATTGTGCATGCTAATAAAGCACGGCATGCCGAGTTTTTGGTTTTGTGTTGAAAAGTAATGTGGTCCTACCTGAGCTTTGAACACTGCTGTGTTTTTTAGAAGAGCTCTGCAACACTTCTTTAAGTAATCATCAAACGGCTTCATTGAAGAAGTTTATTGCCTCGTGGATCGACCGAGAAAGAAATTCTTTAATTTGTCAAGTACGAGCACCATTGCAGGGATTCGTTGAATGTGTCAAGCACTTTATTCCTCTTACCATTCCAGTGAGTGTACTGAAAGCTATGTATAAGAGGAAGGGGAGGGCTTGACTATGGGAGCTAGAAGTTGTTTGTTTTTAAGTGTGTCATGATCTTGAGCACTTTCTTTCTACTTTATTTCAAATTCCTGCCATACCTTCAGTGTGATCACGAGCAAGCGTGCAGGCATGTTGTGACATTCTGCGGCTGCTACGGTATCCGCACCTCATCACGCTCTAATCAACCAATGGCCACGGACTTTGTATATATGGCACAGTCATTTGTGTTTACGACATCATTTGTCAAGAGAAGAGAGAGCGTTTTCTGGCAGCACTTCGAAAATTATTTCTAATTTTCAGGTCACATGGCGCACTGTGCTCGACTCGCGTTCTCGCGACAAACTCGACTGTAGGTCTTTCAAGATTCATGTTATATTAGGCTTCCTCTTACACTTGCTTTTCTTCATCAGATAGGTGCATAACTGAGTGCCTTATGATTGACCAATGCCTCTTGCAATTGCAGAGGATTGCAATGGACTGTGTGATGTTGCTGGTTATGGTGACTACAATAGCCAAGAACAAATTCTACTCCGGCTACTGGGGATTTCATGGCAGCTGTATCACTTACAAACTCCAGCATGTGCCTTTTCGGGTAGTTTCATCAGTGGTACACGTATGTTTGAGAGCCTTTTGCAGTCTATCAGTAAAAGTGTTCGGACATGAACATTAGCAGCAATTTGTTCCAAACGCTGTTTATGACCGTGGCTCTGTAATCTGTTTGCCCTCATGCCATGGTAGCCTTATGGCTAAGGTCTTTTGCTGCTAAACTCAAGGACATGGTGCCTACTGCCGGCTATGGTGGCTGCCTTTCTACTGGGTTGATATGCAAAAAGAAAACCCTTTCACTTGGGTTTATGTGAACATTAAAGAAGCACATCAGTGCCCGAATTAAGTTATTCCATTGTGCTCAGCTGCTGACGTGAAGGTTGCGGCATAGAAATCTTGGTGCGGCAGCCGCTTTTGATAAAGGTGAATCGTTTGAGGCCCACTTGCTTAGATTTGATTGCAGTTAAACATCAGATGATCAAAGCTTCTGGAATACTTTATTATCATATTGTGGTTTTGAGATGTTAAAACCAAGCAATTATTCAAATTATCTACTATTATTCTCCGTGGCATTCTTTCTGAATATATCATGGTTTTAGTGCATACAAGCCCTGAAATTTAAACCCATTTGCAATAACCAGTAGCACTTCTGCTATAAAGGTAGAAATGTCACGTAGAAATTGAGTCTCTCTTGATTTCAAGCAGAACTGTTCAGATGATAGTCTTTCATGCCTTCAGGCCAAAATGGCTTTGTTGCTTCCGTTTTAAGAATTCCCACGCAACTGTGAACCAGCTGTCCTCAAGTCATCTGATGTCTACGCCGAAACCTGCTAGTCCAAAGGCCTCCACCGGCCAGCACACAGCTGAGCTTCCACGCACAATCAGCTCTTTTCGTAAGCAGCAGCGTGATGCCACACCTCAGCAATGCCCGTTTGCGTTCACACCATCAAAGACTTCAAAGGATGCTGGTCTAGGAGAAGAGGACCAGTTATCTCTGGACAACAGGCTAAAGGTCAGTTTCATTCCAGCTTTATCACTGATATTTTTTTCGAATTCGCTCTTTAACTTTACGTTGTTCTTGAAAGAAGCTGGGCAATTGTACAGTGCCAGTGTACGAGAATCTTTCAAAACGTCAATGTATTTTATTTGTCTTGTTGAATCACGAGGATTTGCTGTGTACACTTTAAAAACATTCCTTTTTTTTGTCACACAATAATTGTCGTCTGTCTTGCATGCCCTTTTTTGCTATAACGCTGCATACATGGTACTTCTGATTGCGTATGGTGTGAATTCCACATCGCCATGGCATGCAATCTTGATAGAAAGTGCCCAAATTTCGAGAAAGGAAACACAAGCGAGCTGGATGAACAGTAATGTCTGACAAGATGCTTCAAAGGATACGACAGCTTCTATAATGTATTTGTAATGCCATTTTCATCAACACAGTCCTCATCAAATTCCAGCTTCTCTACGCATGTATTGTCAGGGCCTTTTTTTACAGGGACAGCAGTTATGAGATTAAAACTCGGGTCACGCGCGGTGCCGTAGTTGTTCGCCGCCAGTGTCTGTAACCACTATCCCAAAATAAGAAAAAAAAGAACCTTGTACCAAGGACACAGTGGGGCTCAAACCCAGATCCGCTGCGTGCCAGCCCAGTATTCTATCCACTGAGCCATGCCGGTTCTTGGGAATTGTTTGCAAACTTGCCTTAGGAAGGCTTGATGTTGGGAAAGGAATCGGTTAATATGAGTAATAAAGTGTTTTAGAACAGCAAAAAAAGAAAGAGGAAACGCACAATGCAAATATGGTAAAGAGTGGGTTATCCAATGCTCCAACCCATTACAAAAGCTTGTTTTTGATCACCCATTAACTGTGTTGCATACCCACTTCAGACATGATTCCTCATCGTCGTCAGCAACTGCATGAACGATTGGCACGAAATTCCTTTCAAGCATTCAGTGGATACGCTTCTCAGAAGAATGACGAAAAATAGCATAGTGAATGCTGGTCCACTACCCAGAATTCATCATTAGTGCCGTAGTGGGTACCCAGCAAGTGTGCTTGCAGCAGTTACCCAATGAGTGTTTAGAAAAAGCTCTGAAAGGGGCCGCTCTTCTAGTTTTCGCTGTGACTGTGCTGTACTTTCCGCGCAGGCCTGGCGTTTTTTTTTTTTTTTATTCGTCATCATCAGCCTAACTACTCATTGTAGGGTAAGGGCCTTTTCCATGTTACTCCACTCGACCCGGTTCTGTGCTTACCGCTGCCATGCTAAACATGTGAATTTTTTAATCTCATCAGCCAACCTAATGTTCTGTCGCCCCCTCACGCATTAGCTGTGCTCGTCAAGTCCAGCTAGCTACCCTTAATGACCAGTGGTTATTAATTAAGAGAACTTTTTTGTCTGTGTAGTACCATGGTATATATGACTTTAACAGAAAGTTTGGAATCTTGCGATATTGAACAGGCTGATGCATGTGCATGATGGACCCCTACATCCGTAATTCAAGCAGTCATTTCAAACAGTAATTCAGGGGCTGGTACTCATTGCAGTGGAGCTGTCCAGTTGACTTCTCTGCTGAAGCTTGCCATGTAATCACTTCGCGATTAGGCGAAAATAGAAATTTGAATTTGATCTCTTACACAAGCCAGCATCCTAACAGTGTATGAATAACATCTGCGCACCCTGTCTTCCACAGCAGCATGAATTATTCAGCTGCTACACGTTGCATTGCGGAAGATTGAGAATCACTATGCCGCCAAATATAATAATAAAACCTGATGATTAGCAGCTCGTAAACTTTATACTGCTAACATGTTTGTCACCTTTATTTGGCAATGTTTGCGGCACTCGGCTACTGACCCGAACATTGAGAGTTAGATCCTGGCCTCGGCGGCGCATTTCAATGGAGTCAAAATGGTAGAGGCTTGTGTACTGTGCAATGTACGTGCATGTCAAAGAACACCAGATGGTCAAAATTTCTGGAGCCCTCCACTATGGTGTCCCTAATGATCATATGGTGGTTTAAGTATGTTAAAGCACAGATATTGTACTACGCCTTTATTTTGTAATTGCTATGAATTTATTTTTCATTCCTTAAATTAGCACATATGCATCATGTACAAACATACAACTTACTCTTGTTTTCACTTTATTTACAGGCCTTATACAAGTTCTACATGTGTACCATGGGCATACAAACTTCATTGCTGCATTGTGAACTGCATAAACATTGTGTAAAGTAAAGCAATGCGTATTTTTTGTTGCTGGTACCATTTACCTGTATTGCATTTTTTTGTTTATTGCAGGCCCTACAGGATAATGTTCTGGCCCAGCAAACAGTCATAAGTCAGGCCACCCAGGCTCTGAACCTCTGCCAAGCATCAGCAGAGTTCCTTGGCTCAGCTGAGCAAGTTGAAGGGGAGAAGCTTCTGCTTATTGCAAGTAAGTGTGGACTGACATTACTAGTTGAATGAGCATATCACTTGTTTCGAACAGCGCTATAGGATAAGTTAATGGAGAGTACCTTAGTAACCTGTGCTTCGCCGATGACATTGCATTGCTGAGTAACTCAAGGGACGAGTTGCAACTCATGATTGCGAAATGAGACAAGGAAAGCAGAAAGGTGGGTCTTAAAATTAATCTGCAGAAAACGAAAGTAATGTACAACAACCTCGGAAAGGAGCAGCGCTTCGAGATAGGTAATAGTGCACTTGAAGTTGTAAAAGACTATGTCTATTTAGGGCAGGTAATAACTGCAGAGCCTAACCACGAGATTGAAGTAACTAGAAGAATAAGAATGGGGTGGAGCACATTCGGCAAGCACTCTCAAATTATGACAGGTAGTTTGCCACTATTTCTCAAGAGGAAAATATATAACAGCTGTATCTTGCCGGTACTTAGCTACGCAGCAGAAACCTGGAGACTTACAAAGAGGGTTCAGCTTAAATTGAGAACAACGCAGCGAGCAATGGAAAGAAAAATGGCAGGTGTAACCTTAAAAGACGAGAAGGGAGCCAAGTGGATTAGGGAACAAACGGAGTTTAAGGATATCATAGTTGAAATCAAGAAGAGGAAATAGACATGGGCCGGGAATGCAGTGCATAGACAGGATAACCGCTGGTCATTAAGGGTAACTAATGGGATTCCCAGAGAAGGCAAGCGGGTTAGGGGGAGACAGAAGGTTAGGTGGGAAGATGAGATTAAGAAGTTTGCGGGTATAAATTGGCAGCAGCAAGCACAGGACCGAATTGACTGGCGGAACATGGGAGAGGCCTTTGTCCTTCAGTGGGATAGTCACTTGTGCTTGTCGTTGAGTGTTTCTTTACTTTGTGTGTGTGTTATTTGCGGCCAAAGCATGTCATTAAGCAAGTACCAGCTAGGCCAACAATCAGTATTGTTACAATATATTGGGACATAGTCAGGCTGATGATGATGATAGGATAAGGACTGCAGGATTGCTGAATGCAGTAGCACAAGATTTTAGAATCACTGGTGGTTGTGTGCACAGTTTAGTACAGTCGAGCCCACATATAACGGCCTCACTTAAAACAAACTTTCGCTTAAAACGAACAATATCCGCGTGACCGTGGAAATATACATTGGTTTAATGGCACGAAATCGCACTTTCAACGAACGTCTCCGAGCGCTGCTGATCGGTTACAGCGAACGGAGTCAGCGGTCTGCTGACTTCCCGGGAAACCAATTTCGACCACCGATCAGGCATCGGCGAGGTGCCCATACAGGGAAGTCGGCAAAGGTGCCGACCCTCCCCCCGCGCCCCTCTAGTTGCCGCTCTCCCCGACCGCTTTTTGTTACACACCCCTCCGTCTTATGCCCCCCCCCCCTCCCCCCCCTGCTACTCTGAGCACCCTGCATCGCCAGACGAGGCCCATGTTTTCACACTGCCACCGATCTTTCAAAGACGGGTCGGCCATCTACCCTTTTTTGATCGCTGGTACTGTCGTTGGCGTTGCCGGCCTGGAGCGACCAGACCATTTGCCTACATTGTCGGCCACCGACTGTATCTGACAGTCTGCGTCTCGTGCACGTGCATACGTTACCCCACCGACTCTGATAATTTGCGATTTGTTTCGTGTTTAGGACTTGTTCTCGCTTGCTTTGCACTCGTCTGCGTGCATGCGGAAGCGCAAAAATGGCTGTTAATTTGCGCGGAATGAATCGCAAAATATCGAAGTTCGTGATACCACGCAAACCCGCCGGCGCAACAAAACAATTTTTTGACCATGGCCACTGATTATTGCGAGTCTACAGGATTCTTGGGAGTGCAGCGATTCAGGCGGCCATGCATTCTTTCCAAGTTTTTCTACGTGCGAGTTTCGCGGACCTCTCAAGCAATCTACTCAACCTGCCTCTTTCCCGTGTGTTTTGGTTTTCAAGCTTGCCCTCCCGCCGCATTCTCCTCTCTCTTTATCGCAACTCCTTGCCTTTCTCTCGCAAGTCTGCTCACCCGAAGCCACCTAGCAATTTTTAGGAGGCTCTGGCTCGCCTCTCTTGATCACAACCCCTTCTCCACTGCTCCGCGACGCCCGCCACGCTGGCTCGAATTAGTTTCGTTTTTTGACTGGAAAATGGCCCAGAGCTACTCCATGTGTTCTGGCATGTGTTTCGTGTGTGGGCGTTTTGCTCGCTCTTGGTGTGCGTGTGCGGTCATGATGGCCAACGGGAGGACTAGCACGCTTTTTCATGCCTCTCAACAAAACGTCGAAAGTGTGGCCGCTTGGCTTGAGTGTAATCCGCACGTTAGGTCTGCGTTACGGAGCTCTTGCTCGTAGCTGTTGACCACCTGGCAGCCAACTTGCCGCTTTGGGCGTCTCGATATTCAGCTGTGGAGATGGTGAATATTTCATGGGCGGCGGTGATGGCTACATGCGCGCGAAACTGTTTTTGCGAGGCCGACTTCGTCGACATCGGGCCAGATGCCGAGCCTGAAGCTTCCAAACACGACCACTGCGGCGGCGATTTGTGGCAGTGCGTCGTCGACTCGGACCTGGGAGAGCAAGTGGGACATCTGTTGCGATGGTTTAATTACGGCCGATGATGATGCTGACACTGCAGAATCGTGCACGGATTTGGGCATAGTGAATGAAGTACGTAGCGAGAGCGATTTGGAGGAATCGGATTGCGAGAACGACGGAACATTGGAGCCAGTGCCTCATGCAGCTTATGCCACGGACCTCGGCAAACGAGCACCCTGTTGTTTTAGATGAACTCGAGACCGCCCTTATCGCTTCTGTTCTTCGAAGTACGTGCTTCACGGATTTTTTGAGGCAAAAAAAGTGTTTTCACTCGCAGCTTTTTTTAAAAGCTGTGTTTCATTTACCACGAACTTTGGGATACAGCGAACAAATGCCGCGTCACGCTCAGGTTCGTTATAAGCGGGCTCAACTGTATATCAAAGATAGCTGTAACTGTGCCAAGACTTGTGATCATCAGTTGATGGTACAGTATCTTGATTAATTTTTACAGCGAAAGCTGTTATGAGATCAGAACACAGGTCACGCATGGCGCTGTAGTTTTCCGTCATTGCCGGTGGCCGTAACCGATATCGCAAGAATTAAGAAAAAAATTGGTAAATAAAGGACACCTAGGACACAATGTGATTGCAGGTCCGCTGCGTGCCAGCCCAGTATTCTACCACTGAGCCACGCCGGTGCTTAAAACTCTTTTCAAAACTGGCCTTGGGCCCTTAAGCAGGCTTGATGTCAGGAAAGGAATTATGCTAATATGAGTAATAAAGCTTTTTAGGACATGAAAAGGACAATCGGGCATCGCAAAATGCGAATTGCATAAAGTGTGGGTCGTCCAGTTATCCAACCCATTTCAAAAGCTTGTTCTTGTTTACCTATTAACTGTGGTGCATACCCACTTCAGGCACAATTCTTCATGGCCGTCAGCCACTGCATACAAAATATTGCACAATGTTGCTAGCAAGTGTGTAGCGAATACCACACTTCTCTGAAGAATAATGAAGGATAGCGTAGTGAATGCGAGCCTACTACACAAAAATTATGATTATTTATGGCATAGTGGATGCACAGAAAGTGTGCTTGTAGCAGTTACTCAAAGAGTGTTAAGGAAAGGCTCTAAAAGGCTGCTCTTTGAGCTTTCGCTGTTACAGTGCTGCGAATTCCGTGGAAGCCTGGCGTTTTGTCAATTGCCTGCTATTGTGAAGTGCTCAGAATTCAAATTCCCCCTCACTGCTTCTCTGCTTTAATCTCGTGTTCAGAGTATTTTAGGGCACTAATTTTATCAATATAGTGAGATTAGTTTTTATTTACAAGGAAGTGTTTGCTTCATGAAACATTAAATGTCAATATTGAAATTAATGTCTTTTACCATGCATTACAATACATGGCTTACTCGTGTGAGTAACCCACACACAGTTTTAACATTACTTAACATGGTCAATTTAGAGTGCATAGCCTAAGAAATGAAGTGTAAGTTTTTAAGGGCTCATTTTCATCAATAGACACAGTCTTAATGAGAACTAGCAGACAATAATGCCAGGGAAAGTATAGGGGATGTCATTAGAAGTAATTGCAATGTAAATGTGAAGAAAGAGAAGTGGACGAAAAAATGGCTTGCCACCTGCATCATTCGAACTTGCGACCTTTGAATAATGTGTCCGAAGCTCTACCACCAAGCTACGGTGGCGGTCACCCTTAGTGCACTCTGTAGGGTGTATATGTGCATTTAAACGCAGGAGCTTCTGTCAGTGCCACTTGTTGCCATTGCAGCTAGTGTGGAACACTCTTCTTTGCCTGTATTGGCATCAGGTAGCATGTTATCTTATTATGGGATGGCAGCTGACTCCCTCGCATACCACCTCCTTAGAAAAGCATTCATTTCATGAAGGGCACGGCTTAAATATGGGCAGGGTGAACACCTAGGTTTTATATTCAGTCCCTGGTGCATCAGTTACAAGGGTGGGGGGTGATTAAAAATGATTTGGTGGAATTATTTGAAATATCAATTGGGTCAAAATAATGCGCTGTTGATCGGGATTACCTGTAGCTGTCAGACTTGAGTATTAGTGATCTACAATTCTCCTGAAGTTGAACAATTCTCTTGTTTTTGCCTGTTTATACAGCTCAGAAGCGGCTGGCCTACCTCAATGAAATCCAACGGCTCAAAGTAGGAGGAGACAATCCGGCAAGCGAGCTTCCCCGGGGTTCCTTGGTGGTCAAGAAGATCCGCTTTCCCATCAACAAGGATGCGCTGAAGTCCTCCAGTTAGTGTGCATCCCACTATCCAACAGTAGTTAACTCATATTGGTGCTTCCTGCTGCGCACATTGGTATGATGTACGTTGATAAAGTGTTTGAACCAGCAATGACATACAGTTTCCTGTTCCATTAGGTTTTAAGACAAGAGCGTTGAAGAGCTCGTTTCTCAGAAATTCCAGCGTCGGTGTCGTTGGTTGTGAGTGAAAAGTCATTTTATGCGTGACCGAGCAATCGAGAACAATGCAGATAACACTAATGATAAAAAAAATTCTGGGTCACAGTGGGGACCGAACCAGGGTCGTTTGTGTGGCAAGCGAATGTTCTACCACATGGCCACGCGTCTTTTTGTGAATACAGTGAAAATAACTTCCTGTGCTTGGTAAAGCAGTGAAAGTAACTTTACAAACACATGCGTCCTGTATACATGCTTCACAATACAACATGAAATATTGCAGCAATAATGCGTGGTACAAGTGTACATTGCCATCAGGCTTCAAAACAAGGAATTATCATATTGACTTCATGGTTTAAAGTTGGTCACTCACTACAAAAAGCACACACTCTACTGTGTCTATTCCCTTACAGCCGTGCAGTGGGTGCATAGCAAGTTCCAAAAGATTTCCAAGCTCTAAATATTCGAAGTACGCACTAGAAACAGGACATCGCTATTACATTCAACTCTTAAAGGTGAAGCTTTAGGGTCCCCCAATTTTCCTTCAACTGAGTTCCCTCAAGCTTGGCTCTGTCCGTCTGTAGGGGTACACATAGTGAGACCCCTTTAATGGTTGTCGCAAAAATTGTAGTGAAGTGAGCATGCACTAGTAGGGTAAATCATGTGAAGCGTGAGGGAATGAGAATGTGCATCTCCTTTAGCTCAGCTGTGGCTGCAGTGCTGGCTCTCTGTACGGCTGGGCTTACCCCTGTGCACCTTAGCTTGGAGATGTGCAGCAGCTGCTAAAGCTAGTTGAGATGGTCAGCTGCTAGATGTAGACTTTCTCCTTGCATGTGCTTAGTCTCTAAAGTGCAAGTTTCACATATACATATGTCAGATGTGTGTAATTGGGCTTGACTGCTTTGGCTTGGTGGCTGAAATGGCATACACATCCAGCATATGCTTTAAAAGTACTTTAGGATCCAAGTAAACTTGATTTCTTGTCACTTTGCTAATCTTTTCATTGTAAATGTTTTGTGTGGTAGGAATATTTCGAGCAACACCATGTTGCTTATATCACTGATGTTCTACTTTAGTAAGTTTTGAACTTAATAGAATATTTTTCAAATAATGAGTCTTCTTTCAATATAGTGTTAGAGCCCCTGAAATGTCTTACTAAATGCCCCAGAATTCAATTTTACAGAACTCAAATGGCAAAAAATCGGCAGATCTAACTTACCTTGGGAATCGACGTTAGGCGAAACATGTAGATTGAAGGGGACTGCCTTACAATTTTTTTATTGGGCAAGACATTACGAAGTGGAGCTAAGGTATAAACAAATGCACACACAGGCGTACATTTAACAGCCGCATATGTTTTATATAACCAGTTGTTTACAGTTGTGTAATGATGCGAACTGCAACATGGATTTTAGGAAAACCAGAAATGGTAAGCTGATATAAAGCAGCGGTGCTTGCAAGGATGGTAGCCTGGACACTACTACATAAATCAACTTCAGCTGATGGCACCTAACGTTGACCCGACGTGACAGTTGTATCAAAGGAGTACATATGTAAAGTTTGTAAAACTGGATTGGCAGCACTGCAACCACAATTGATGTTTCACGAACATTATGGCCTATTTAAAAAGCAGTTTGGAGACCTGGCGTGACTCTGTGGTAAAGTACTTGATTGCCACACAGAATGCTGGAGTTTGATTCCTGCTGGGACCCTTACATTTATTCTTTGCATTTTTCAGGGCAACGCTGCCAATTACAGCTTTTCTTTAACGCTCATTCGCTGAAATTAACCGTGTCTGTTCTCGCCGTTCCCTGGTAGATAAAACTGTATTTAACCTGTGGCACATACCCGCCTGGAGGTATGTGCCACATGCCTGGCAAAAAGGTTTCGATAGCAAATGCAAAAAATTGCGACATTATTCATGTCACAACCAGGGAGTCATATTCGTCAAACCATCTTACGCTCCCCCTCAAACTAATTACCATTCCGTTCAACTTTCCTTCAAACAACAAAAAAAGTTGTACAGGCCTAGTGGTCACATTTTTTTTTTTTTGTACAAATTAGCCTGCATTTAGCCAGTCCTGGGTTACCACCGCCTGTTGAATTTCCTGTACAACACCGAAGTTTGCAGCTGTTTCATTTTCAAAGCTGTTTTTTTTTCTTGTATAGAATTTGTACTAATGCCAGTTAGCATTGTTTGCTTTGTTTACTTCCTGCTTCATAAATTACAAGTGCAGCACTACTATTAAGGCTTCCAAATGCTGGAAGGTTTCGCAAAACAAGTCTGAGTGAATTGAAATGGCGGTGCAGGTGGCTATGTGCACCACTTCCTGTGCATGGTGCAGTACCGTGGAAAGGTGCACGCATCTCAGCTCATCTCAAGCGACACCATGCGGAGCAGCGAGAACAACTGTCTGGAGTTTGACAATGAGATTGAGTATTCTAGCATGGACGAGGACTTCCAAGTGCAGATCGACCTGTATGGACTAGTGAGTATGGGTTTTACGCCTTCCCATAACTGCCTTGCCTCTGCTATTACAAAAATTGGCAACACCACTAGCAGTGGCATCTGAAAAGTCAGTGGCATGTAAATTTCTAGCGCATTCTGGTAAAATAGTAAGGCATTGCACTTTGTGAGGATGCTCAAAACTTTTGTTCAAATTTCTACATCATCTGTCCATGGCTGTTGCTCTCTAAAGCCTGATATTTTTGACCAAGCAGAATTACAGTTTCAGGGCTTTTTAATTGTTCTACTGTACTCGAAGGTCATAAAGGGTGATAACTTGCTTCTTATCATATAAGCCTATGCATGTCCTCATAATGTGCAAACTGTAGATGTGAATCATTTTTCAAAAGCACTTTGTATATTGAAAGAAACAATTCAGGAAAAGCTGTAAAATATTTTGTGGAAGATACTTTTTATCAAGCTCACTTTCAACAAACATAACTGCACAAAGGCAACAGTTAATGATGTCAAGTAAACTGCAGAACATGTTATTTATAGCATATAATTGAAGTTATTAACTATATGACTGGAAGTGAAGGTGGAAGAAACAGCTTGACACCAGTGGAAACTGAACTGAAAGGTCTATTGCAGCCCGCAGTTAACTGCAACACTTAAGTAAAATTATTGGAGTTGTTGAAAGATACCCAAGCATGCAAAAAATACCAAGAAATTCTGCGTAAGGATCAAAAGATAAAATAAGCACAGTAGTCTGCATTTTTTTAAAGACATGTTATAAATTTATCAAGTATGGCTGAAGTGGCATCACAAATACTAATTCCTTTCATTTTCAGAAAACTGTCAGCCCTGCAGTGCCTCATGACAAGAAGTACCACATTAAAAAAGTGAGTTTCGGGTGTTTTATTCTCCAACCTGTCAAAGTACTCTTGATACAATCGTAAAAGTTGAATTTGCCTTGTTTTATTACTATTGGCATATTATGGTATTGTATGAATAATTACTAGTATAGTATTTTAACTCATTACATGAAAAAAAAAATCTGCCATATTTGCTTGCATATAACTTGCAGAGAAAAACGAAAGTTTGGAACTAGAGTTTGGGTGTGGATTATAAAAGAGTTTCGTAGTGCAAGGTAATAATTTGAGGGAGGTGGCAGGGACAGCAGTGGCTGAAATTTGGGCATAGTTAAAGGGGGTCATTTCTGTCAAGTTCTAAACCTAAATTGCACAGGTTAAATGTTAGGGCAATATGTGAGAATGTTTTTTTTTAAGTTTATCAGTGGCTGTAATAGAGTGTGTAGATCGAATGTAGAAGCATTTTATGTTCAAGAAAATATGGTAGCTCTTTGAATATGAAGTCCTGCTCATGGAAGGGCATTCATGCTAAAAGCTTGTGCATAACTGTAAGGTGCTACTGAAGAACTAAGAGATTGGCATGAGCATATAATACTCGCATCATACGTAAGAAGTTTTTACAAAATGTTGGTTGGTTTTGTTCTTGCAGCAGTGTTCATACTGAACTTTCTAGGATACATCGGGCTACGCTCTTGCTCTGAAGTTGCGTGTGCCTTTGGATCACCTGTATAGCCCTTCATTTTAGATGTAGTTTAATGCTTTAATTACCGTGATGAGTCGCATTATGTGTGTCCTTAGGTCACTTTACAGCTGTCTATCTTAGTTGTATTTTAATGCTCTAATTTCTGTGATTAGTTGTAGTATACATATTTGCCATATAGGTCAAGCTTTCAAAGCCTATGCAGTTGGTAAGTAAACACATGCACTATAAATCGTTCAGTTTTCTCACAATCACTCTTGACTGTCAGCTAACGCTGGGGAATCTTTGCATTTTCAGGAAACAATAAAGATGAAGCTGTCTTCCAGGGGCAGGAAAACTGACAGCATCTTTATGACTCCAGGTAAATGTCTTGCTTCTCTTTGCACTGCAGTGTGGGTCGCACCTTTTTCTTTCATTCTTGTGTCCTCCTTATTGCAGCAATGATGGACATTATTTGCAATCTTTGAAACTAGATGTCCTTGTGTATAATTCGGTGTCATGCCAAACTGTGATGAGCAAGGCAACCCCTGATTTATTTCATGCATTTTATATTTTAAAAAGGAGGGTTTATGTAGCCAAGAGCCATTGAAGTTGTGCCTAAGTTGCTCACTGTATTTGTATCTATTTTAATTAAGGGATGTACGGTAGCTGTGCTTACTGTTAGGATAAAAGGGTTCGGTGGCCACAACTGCATAGAACCTCATCTGCTTGTAATTTAGTTTGAGAATCTTCACTCTTCTTGAAGGCAACTTAGAATCTTGTGTATCTTTCAGTTTTTCTTTCCACCTGACCCTTGACCTGATTTGCGTGAGCCTTTTTTTTTTTGTCATGACTATTGGTATGCCTTGATTTCTTCCCATTCCCTCATGTTTTGCTAAGTGTGCAGCACAGCAGTTGCGAGACCTAATTTCCGAGAAATGGTTTTTTTTTTTTTCAAAATCGGTTTTTTTTTTGTCAAAATCAGCATTGTAATTACTTTTGGCACATCGGCTGAGGCATCAACTGTACCTCGTCTTTTTTTCTCTTTCCCTCTTGTTGCAACTGTTGCTCTCTAATGCAGGAATATCCAGTCCCGGTGGTCCAAATGCCGTGCGCACCTCATCGTTCCAGAGCCTTGGTTCCTTCATCCTGACCACATCAAACTGTCACCAGAATGTGTTTGCTTTGTCCAAGGTGCGCTAATGTGCGGCTATTTCGATCATCACAAAACAGTGCAGAGAATGAATGACTAAAAAAAATTGAGAGCAAGATTTTTGAGCACTACACTAAAATGAGCAAGACGTGGGAGTAAGTCATTGACATGTCGCAGTATTGATCGTGACATTGTCGCAGAGTCTATTTCAGATTCTTGATTTGTGCACCACGTGCTGGTGCTTTCTTTCTTTTTGTGGGCCGTTTTTTAAAAATTGCACACTGGAACTCAACTGAGGGTAACATCAGTGTACCTGTACTATTGCCAAGGGCAAGTGTAATGTGCAGTTGATGATGTACTGTGAACATGTGCTCTTCTATTCCAGGTTCCAGGTTCTTTCTGCATAGAGGGCAAGGCACTTGTTGAATTACAGTTACACGCTGACCATGGCTTGGAGCATCATGGCTTCCTGGTCAGTATTTTACACATTCTCATTATGTGCAAGCTCTAGAGCACAAAAAAGTCTGTGGACAACTTTTGCATTTGCACTTTATGTTGTATTGCCAAGCTTTTTGCTTATTGTTACTTGAACAGATTACTCACCCCATTGTTTTATCAATGTTTGCTTGAAATTATCGCACAATTTCACCTAGTTTGTGGGAAAAGTGAGTAAATGACATTATTGTGTGGAATGAATGCATGAAACAGCTTTCCATAGCAAAGAGGTATAGCCTACAAACTTTGCAGATAAAGTTGTGATAACTTGACAGAATCTTCTGTGCCAACAGCTACAACCAAACTGATTCATTTTTTAGCTTATTATAGTATCCTGTGTCACAGTGGTAATTCTTTTCTATAATGTATTAATAAAGAAGACTGTTGTAACTTAACAGGAAAATATAGAATATAATGAACTAAATAAAATATTGTGTCAGCACAGTTAAGCCTGGACATATCAAATCTGAAGGTGATCACAAAATAGTTTGGCATGCTGGTGGTTTGATATTCTCCATAAGTCGCAGGTAGCACGCCTCCCCGCACGATCGTTTGTTTTGCTACTAATCGGCTTTGCTGCATTACATTGATATGCTGTAGTAAAGCTTACTAAAGCTTATTTGTCAATATACGATTTGAATGAAACACTAGCTACAGTGGTCATCCATGTTTTGAGGCATGCACTTGGCTCATTTTCCCACTATAGGATAGAATCTCCTTCATACTTATTGCTTAATTTGACAGCACCAGCCAGAACCCGAATGTTGTCTTTTTTAGTATAAATGTTTCCAGTAAAAGAAGTGATCACAATGCTGTAAGATTTTTCAGGAGGCACAGTGCTAGATATTTTTTCAATGTATGCATTGGCAGTGTTGTACTGTAGCTTGAAAATTCTTAGGGGATGTTGCAACTCTGCTATAAGCCTATTTAATGTATCCCAGTTCAACATACATGCAGTCAAACCGGTTTATAATGTACTCGAACGTGTCGTGGTAAGTGGTCGTTATATTAGTAGTTCGTTGTATATAGACTCGCCCATAAAAACGTCCACTTAGCGGCCATACCGTTTTTTCTCTGTATAATTTTACTAAAAAGTGCCAACAACCAGTCTGCTCACAAGTTAAGCCTTTTCGCGTGTCAAACAACGTCCGTTATGTGCTCGCGAGTGAATTGAACCACGTTCACGATGAACTCGCACTGTACTACTGATTTGCGCTCCCGCCACGTCCAAAGAGTCATCCCTGGCTAGTTGCGTGCAGTGCATCGTTACTCGGCTCTCACCGTCGCACGCCTGGTCGTTCGCAGTCCAATATGCGCGTTTGTGCGTTCTTCTTGCATGCTTCACTCGGGATCATGCTTGGGTGTGGCGAGTAGCCTTTTCATTTAACACAGTGAAGACTAATTTTGCAATTAACATGCGCAAATGGCCTCGCACGACGCAGTGGTGGCTAACTTGTGAACGTCGACATGACGCGCTTGTACACCCGTCACTCTGCAGCGCAGATGTCGGCAGGTGACTGTGATAAGACTGCCTGGGATGTGTCAACAGTGCACGTTCATTGCCACAGGCCATCTCGCCATTGCTCTTTTCTGTTGCTTATCTGGTTCAGGAACTGCTTCAGCCGCGCGGAAATCGTTATCACTAATCGGCTGATTTCTGCCGTTACTGAAAGGTTGAAAATGTTTTGCAGCACATTGTGGTGTCGGAGAGTTGAGCATCGCAGTGAACTTTTATGCGACAAAAAGTTAGCGCTTCTGCGTTCAAAGGCATGGTTGGTTAACGTTTGGCGGTCGTGGATGCCAAGAACGGCATCTACGACCGCCAAACATTAAAAACGGTGTCAGAAAAGTTCGAAAGCTGACCGTAAGTCCTCATGCTGCCTCCTATTTCTGTTCTTTTTTTTTTTTTTCATTTCCGTTCTGCCGATAAACACCTGGAAAGTGAGCAATCTCACTCACGTCTGAAATCTACGTGTGGTGCTCACCGTGGTCTACGATATATTTTTCGCTAATGATCTGCAGCGGGGTATGCGCGAGCAAGCACCAATCACATGCTTTAGAATGCCTTTTTAAACATTTTTCGCTTATTGTGCGCCATATTTTTACCGCGACCATGTCCGAAGTGTTCATTGTAAAAGTAGGAGGTTTTGAAAAATCTTCGCTGTAGGTGGACTCGGTTTTAAAGGGTAGTATAGGAAAATATTAAGTGCACCAAAATATGGTTGTTATAACTGATAGATCGTTATATCTGGGATCGTTGTAGGTGGGTTCGACTATCTTCTTTTGGGCTCGTCATTAAATTGAAATATGGGATGGAGAGTCATGCATTTCTAAGGCATGACTTCATGATAACGAGGTTCCCCTTTCGCTGCTTGCTCTTTGCGTGTCAAATTGTAGACCCTGTTTGAGGAGGTTGGTGGCTTTGGTGCCTGGACACGCCTGTGGTGCCTGCTCAAGGGAAGTCACCTGGTACTCTGGAGGTACCCCGAGGAGGAAGACAGTAAGGTGAGCATCCACAAGCAAGAACAATCCAGCTTGCAGCTCTTGTTGTAGCTGGAGTATGCTTTTTTAGATTCAGTCCAGCTATCGTAATGTCCCGTCCCAAAAATACACGGCACAAACATGGTACCCAACAAAAATGAAGTGGTGGAGTCAAGGGTGGAAGTGCTGTGCCAATCTGACCTGCTGTGCCAAGTCGCGTCTAAACAGCAATTTGCAGGTGCAACGCCAAATTTCATCAAGAGTTTTATTATCGACCGAGCAACACAAGTCTAGGTCGCAACCGCATCCATATCAAATGTCGTATTTCGGATCATGCATGAATCTTGCGCCACATGAACACAATGCGTGATTCTTCTTAAAATGGCATTTGAGGGCATACCTCATTATGCGACTCACTGTATGGTTTAACAGCAAAGCTATTAGGCAAACTATAAAGACTGCAGTGCTGTTGCAAAAAACTTGCCGCACCATTTCAGAGCAACTGCCGAGCGCATGCTATGCTCGGCAGTTGCTCGGCGGCGGGGCAGCGAGTTTTTTGCCATATAAACTATCAAAATAAAGATCAGTCTCACCGGCGTAGCTGTGACTGCAATAGCAACAATTTGTAATGCTGTAATGGTGCTGCCGCAAGCACTCTTTTTTTTTCTATTTTCGTTACCACACCATTACACATGTAACGCTACTTTGTGCAAACCACGCCCGAATGACTGAGGACTATCTAGATAATCTTAAAACCTTCCGATGAGATTATGCACACAACGCATACACACAGTTTGTTCTGAAACTGCCGCTAGCGATAACGCTGGAATCTTTGATGGCACATGTTTAAATGTCGCCGCACTTTGTTGCGTGGCACATTGCAGACTGCCCACGCTCTATGTCCGCTGCTATCAGTCTACAGCGTGTATTGCTGGTAGATTGACATTTCATTTTGTCCGGGCACAGGTTAGCCCAAATAAAAAATTCACTCGTGAAAACAGCTGCTGCTGCCTTCGTTGACTCCACAATCCCGTGACAATACGAAGGCTGACAGCTAAATCTTTTGAATCTGAATTTGTGACACTCACAACTAGAAAACACTGGTGTAAGAGAATAAGTATGTCTGCTACAGGGAGAAATGCTTTTATCTCACAGTCTCTTCCCATTGAGTACGTCACACAATCTCTTCCCATTGAGCGTACGTCAGCTATCGCAACCATGCCCTTGATTAGAATCAGTTCCCGCTGCTGCTCTAGCGACCCCCGTTTTTTCTGCGCCTTTTCATGCTTGTTCAAGACAAGGGGCGGGTCTCTTCTCGGCTTGAGCTTTCGACGGCACTTCTAACACGCGGTGGGTTGCTGACATGTGCGCCCTCCGAGCGACAGAGATCTGCCGTCTGGAGTTCGTGGAGTTCTGCTCGTCAGGATGACTAAAGGGCTTTTTATGTGAATGTTAGAGCCATGATGGCAACTAAATAGATAGGCAAGGAACAAACAGCTCTCAACGACTTTTGGGCAGCAATGAACGTGTTCCATTGTGGCGTCCATCACAAGACTTTCCATAAACACCTCAAGAAGTTCAGGGAACGGCAGACGCAATGCATAGAAAATTTCTGTGCAGAATCTGCTTCTGCTTTAAAAGCCACTTACAAAGAAGTGGATGAATCTTTCACGTGTATATAACAGTGTGTTATGATGGAATGTGGCAAAAGCGTGGACACCCATTCTATATTGGAGTTGGGCCAATGAAGAGAGAAGACAAAAACGCAGCGAAAAAAGAGAGTGCCAAAGGATACCCTCACTTATGCTGCAGGGTTGCTTTAGATTTGCATATGTGCCCAAAACTTTAAAATGTCCTTTTTTCAAATGACTTTTTTGGCTAGTGAGGGTGCTTGTTCGAGCCATATCTGGGGAACCACTCATCCTATTTTCACAAGTCTTTTTTTTTATGTTCGTGAATGAATTTATGAGGGGGAGACAAGCCTATTTTTTTTAATATTTTGTGTCTGTTATTTATGGTACTTAATCAAAACTTGATTATTAATATCCCTATCACCAACACTAAATTTGATGGTCTGGTAAAACTTTTCAGTAAGGAAATAAAAAAAGAGCTCTGTTACCCCTTGAGGTATCAATCTGAGGATCATCATTGTTAATTTCACAGTTCCTGCATCTTTTGAAAGTTCTCCAGGCCTGGAATAAGAGGACCATGTGCACTATTCTGACATACTGTCGTAACTGGAGAACCAGTGAACATAACTTAATGAAATTTTGTAGTAGTTCTAATGCTTTTGCTATTAGTCTATCTTGAAAATTTCATTGAGATATCTCAATAAAAAAAAAGTTGGTATCCGATGGTAGCCTCCCCTCTTAATCTCTGCTTGAGCAACGCTCATCACCCTAGCTTGCGCAATTTTATGGGCAGGTTCAATGTATGATGCGCGGAGAATGGAACTAACTTGTAGTTTACATGGAACTAACTTGTAGTTTACATTGAACATGGCAGCAACGGCAAAATCTCATCGAGTGTCTATACAATTTCTATAATAATAAAAAAATCACTTGACTGCCTAGCAATGACATGGCGAGCGCATCTGAATTTTCTCGTGAATCTCATGTCGACTGTAGCGTTTCAGTGACTGGAACATAAGTTTTTACATTTATTTTTATAGAGCCCTACGGGTTTACTATCAAGTAAACATTTATTATATAGTTGCTCATCTCTAGTCTTGAGTTTCTGTTCATGTTGGATGTGGTGTTTTAATCACATTTTGAGCATTGCAACATTTTAACATTAAATTTTTTCATTAGTTTGAGGTTTAGTAGCTGTCCAGATTATCATTCATTGTATCTCCACTAAGGTTGGTTTCCTCACTAAGAGCCGAGTACCTGTTCTGAAGCGAGACTCTGAATTCCTGTACTTTCCCTCTCAGTGCTAGCTCATTGATTGGCTTCTTGCGTATCAGTTTCTGTCGTTCCTTCCTCAAATCTAGGCGAATTCGAGACCATACCATTCTATGGTCACTGCATTGTACCTTGCCAACCACTTCCACGTCCTGCACGATGCCTGGGTCTGCACTCATTATAAAGTCTATTTCGTTCTTATTTTCGCCATTAGGGCTCCTCCATGTCCACTTGCGATTTCCTCGTTTTCGGTAGAAGGTATTCAAGATCTGTAAATTATTGCGTTCTGCGAATTCTACTAGTAGCTCTCCTCTGGTGTTTCTAGTACCGATGCCATAATCTCCCACTGCCTCGTCTCCCGCCTGCTTCTTCCCTACCTTTGCAATAAAGTCTCCCATCAGTATTGTATACTGTGTTTTTACCTTACTCATTGCCGATTCCACGTCTGCATAGAAGCTTTCACCTGAAGCGTCATCATGGGTGGATGTAGGCGCGTAAGCCTGTACCACCTTCATCTTGTATCTCTTATTCAGTTTAATTACGATACCTACCACCCTTTCATTAATGCTATAGTATTCCTCTATGTTGCCGGCCATGTTTCTGTGAATTAGGAACCCCACTCCCAGTTCTCTTCTGTCAGCCAAGCCCCGATAGCAAAGGACATGCCCATTCTGTAGCACCGTATAGGCCTCATCTGTCCTCCTAACCTCACTGAGCCCTATTATATCCCATTTAACACCCTCCAGCTCCTCAAACAGTACAGCTAGACTTCCCTCACTAGATAAGGTTCTAGCATTAAACGTTGCCAAGTTCAGGTTCCAATGGCGGCCTGTCCGGATCCAGAGATTCTTAGCACCCTCTGCTGCGTTGCAGATCTGACCGCTGCCGTGGTCAGTTGCTTCGCAGCTGCTGGGGACTGAGGGCCGTGAGTTATTTGACGTATGCATGTGGGAAGTAGTGGCCAGATACTGCACCAGGGTAGCCAATCCTTCTCTGGTGATGGAGTGCGTTCCCGGCGGTAGATACCGGTGAGGCCGCACCCCAGGCCTCGTAATGCAGTTCCATCACTACGCGGATTTTTTTTTTTTTTATCCCGTTGGGAACTGCGCGGCACCGGGATTTGAACCACGGACCTTTTGCATGCGAGGCGGATGCTCTAACCACTACGCCATCGCTGCTTCCCCTGCACCGGCACCTGCAAGCTTTCCCAGAAAACGAAGAATCTCATTAAGAAGCGTCAAATCATGGAAGTCTCAAGTACAACAGACAAAATAGAACTGGCAGAGCTTTCGAAGCTGATTAATAGGCGTAAGGTATCCGATGTAAGAAGGTATAACATGGAGAGAATTGAACATGCTCTGAAAAATGGAGGAAGCGTCAAAGCAGTGAAGAGGAAACTTGGGATAGGCAAAAATCGGATGTATGCACTAAGGGACAAAGAAGGCAAAATAACTACCAATATGGATAGGATAGTTAAAATAGCGGAGGAGTTTTACGGAGATCTGTACAGTAGCCGGGACAACCACGACTTTAATACTATAAAAACTAGCAGTAACCCAGATGACACCCCACCAGTAATGATAGAAGAAGTCAGAAAAGCTTTGGAGAGCATGCAAAGAGGCAAAGCTGCTGGTGAGGATCAGGTAACATCAGATCTGCTTAAAGATGGAAGACAAATTGTGTTAGAAAAACTAGCCACCCTATTTACCAGGTGTCTCCTGACGGGAAGGGTACCAGAGTCTTGGAAGAATGCTAACATCATCTTAATACATAAGAAAGGAGATGACAAGGACTTGAAGAATTACAGGCCGATTAGCTTGCTCCCTGTAGTATACAAGCTATTTACAAAGGTAATTGCTAACAGAGTAAAGAAAACATTAGAATTCAATCAACCAAAGAACAAGCAAGATTTCGAACAGGCTACTCAACAATCGACCACATTCATACTATCAATCAGGTAATAGAAAAATGCTCAGAATATAACCAACCACTATACATAGCCTTCATAGATTACGAGAAGGCGTTTGATTCAGTAGAAATATCAGCCGTCATGCAGACACTGCGGAATCAGGGCGTCGAAGAAGTATATGTAAACATCCTGGAAGAAATCTACAGCGGATCAACTGCTACCATAGTGCTTCATAAAGAAAGCAACAGAATACCAATCAAGAAGGGTGTAAGGCAGGAAGACACAATCTCCCCAATGCTATTTACGGCGTGCTTACAGGAGTTTTTCAGAAGCCTAAATTGGGAACAGTTAGGGATAAGAGTTAATGGAGAGTACCTTAGTAACCTATGCTTCGCCGATGACATTGTATTGCTGAGTAACTCAGGGGACGAATTGCAACTCATGATTACGGAGTTAGACAAGGAGAGCAGAAAGGTGGGTCTTAAAATGAATCTGCAGAAAATGAAAGTAATGTACAACAACTTCGGAAAAGAGCAGCGCTTCGAGATAGGTAATAGTGCGCTTCAAGTTGTAAAAGACTGTCTACTTAAGGCAGGTAATAACCGCGGAGCCGAACCACGAGATTGAAGTAACTAGAAGAATAAGAATGGGTTGGAGCACATTTGGCAAGCACTCTCAAATTATGACAGGTAGATTGCCACTATCCCTCAAGAGGAAGGTATATAACAGCTGTATCTTGCCGGTACTTAGCTACGGAGCAGAAACCTGGAGACTTACAAAGAGGGTTCAGCTTAAATTGAGGTCGACGCAGCGAGCAATGGAAAAAAAAATGGTAGGTGTAACCTTAAGAGACAAGAAGAGAGCAGAGTGGATTAGGGAACAAACGGGGGTTCAGGATATCATAGCTGAAATCAAGAAGAAATGGACATGGGCCGGGCATGTAGCGCGTAGACAGGATAACCGCTGGTCATTAAGGGTAACTAACTAGATTCGAAGAGAAGGCAAGCGGGTTAGGGGGAGACAGAAGGTTAGGTGGGCAGATGAGATTAAAAAGTTTGCGGGAATAAATTGGCAGCAGCAAGCACAGAAACGGGTTAACTGGCGAAACATGGGAGAGGCCTTTGTCCTGCAGTGGACGTAGTCAGGCTGATGATGATGATGATGATCTGTCCAGACCTCCCCTTATGTTTTTAGGGGCACATCTCCTTATGCCATGGGTTGTGCATCCACGATGTGATGTATGTAGTAGTAGTAGTAGTAGTCTTCGTCGTCGTAGTAGTAGTGTGTCGTAGTAGTAGTGTGTCGTAGTAGTAGGTAGCCACTTGCACGGCCGGACTAGAGGAGCAGCATGCGTGCACTCGTTTGAATTGTGGAGGAAACCCGCACATGTTAATTATAAATAAAAAGATAGTTGTTTCTGATGAAATAACCTGCAGAGACGAGTATCAGTGACTTAGTCTCCAATTAAATTTGCCTTGAATTTGATGCTTACTAAAAAAACTAGTAACAGAAGGACGTACTTTGAGCACTATCTGAGTAGATAAGGTTGCCACACTAACTCGCTTGGCATAACCTCCTTGGTTTTAGCAGGGTTTTAACATGGGCAGTTTTAACGCGTAAGCGTTCAGAAAAACCTGACATCGGCAGCGTTGACCTGACGAATGCAAATAATAAATGTCAGGATCCCAGCAGAAACCGAATCCAAGCATTGTGCATGGCCATCAAGCATTCTACCACAGAGCCATGCCAAGCCTCGGAACTGCATTTCAAATAGGTCCTAATGGTCATGAAATCTCAGTTGCGGTTGCAGTGATGGATATCTTATTTTATAAAGCTTTATTTTATAAAGCTTTCCTATGTACTCTTTTGATACATCTGGCACGTTGGGTTAGCATAAATTGTACTGGGCCGTCGTGCGCTCGAGTTGATTTATGTAGCAGTGTCCAGCGCTACCGTCCTCACGAGTACCAGCCCTTTATAACAGCTTATCGCTTCTGGTGTGCTAATGTACTCACGTTCCTGCTGGAATCGTTCACAAGTACAAGCAACTGGTTACATAAACATCTGCAATTCGTCCACATATGTCTGTGTGTGCAACATTTACACATATATTTAGCATCAATTCATGACCTGTCGCTCAGTAAAAAAAAATTACAACATGGTCACCTTCCCTCCGCATGCTTTCCATAACGTCCATTCCCAAGGTACGTGGTATCTGCAGAATTTTTTCTCTCCCTGTTTTAGCAGCACATGCCACTTGACTTTCCACTAGTTGAGGTTCAACAAATTAAGTCCTGTGCTGCTATGGCTTGCTAACAGGATCTCCTGTGGCCGTTGATGCTAAGTTATCACCTACATATTTTCCCCTCTTGCCTTTGGTCCTAAGGAGGCACTTTATCTGCACTGCAGCAGCATTGAAGCACAGCAGTTGGTAGGGAGTTTTAGCTTGTATGGATACTTCTTTACGTTAACGTGTTACAAAATACTGGTTTGCATTTACTGTCTTACCGGAACGCATATTTTTCAACGTTTTAGCTCCTCATACGTAAATGTTTACGTACTATGTAAATGCGTATACCTTTACATGTTCGCAAACCATAAATGGTGATGCTAACTGCATATAAACTGCATTTACCTTACATAGGGTTGGATCATCATTGTGGCAAAATTATGAGAAGTTTTTTATCGTGTACAGTATCCTTGTATGCACAAAAGGGTGAAAAATACAAGGCTACTGCAACGATGGTGTTGACATCTTGTGAAACTTTGTGCAACCACAGTCATGAACATATTAGCTTATGCATAATGTTTTTGAGGTGACAATGATTAAAAAGGCAACTCATTTGTAGTAACACCGCTGCGCAGTTTTTGCACCAGACATACAATGCACGATATTTGTGCAATAACAATTTTGTGATTACCTGGTTCACTATTGCCCCGCTTGATGGTGCCACCTATTCAGTTTGTGGGGGCTCTCACATTTACGGCGTCAATGTCTGAGGCCATTATAGCTTTGGTAATCCTGCTGAAACAATGTAAGGGCTATTGGCACTTGCACTTCCGCTTATTTCAACTCGACGGCTCGAATCCCCACAGTGCGGATACTACAACTTTCTGCGAATGACCGTGAGTTTGCGAGATAGGGCAGGAAACATAAAGCCCAACCGGCAGGAAACGTAAAGGTTTATGTTCTGTAAAGACCTGCGCAAGCGCAGATTCTATCCGGTATCCGGTAACATGGTAACGTAAAGAAGTATACATACAAACTAAAAGCCCCTAATGTAGAACCTAGATCGAAGTATTGAGACCTCAATAACCACAATCAGCATGCAAAGTTCTTGCACGTAACGAGATTTCTCCTTTTCTTCAGCATCTTGATGAGAGAGTTTTCAGTAACCACAGACTTGCACTTGTTGACAAGAAAACGATGTAAGACAACTGGCGCAGGTTTTGAAGAACAGTTGTAAAGCTATGCAGGTGAAGGGTTATGGAGATCAAACTGAAGGATCCGGACCAGCTCGTTCTTTGTGTGCAATTTGCTTGTGTGATGTTAACAAATGTTAGTTCGACGGTAATGTGAAAATAATCAGTAAGTGCTTGCTACTTTTGTAGGGTTGTGAAAGGATCGATGATAGTGATTTAATGTTGAGAAGGTGGTCGCGGGTTCGAATCCCGGCTGCGGCACCTGCATTTCCGATGGAGGTGGAAATGTTGTAGGCCCTTGTGCTCAGATTTGGGTGCACGTTAAAGAACCCCAGGTGGTCGAAATTTCCGGAGCCCTTCACTACAGCGTCTCTCATAATCAAATGGCGGTTTTGGGACGTTAAACCCCACATATCAATCAATCAATGTTGAGAAGGTGTAGTTTTAACAAGTTACAGCAGATGTAAGTAAAATTACGGTATAAGGAATCTGCTTAATTAACCACTGCCACCCATGCAGGGTTGCTTGTTTGCTACACTGCTTCATCTTCATACATCTCTTGCGATTAATGGAACTCCTCTTAAAATGGAGCATACTTTCTTGGTCCCTTCATGTTTCATTTAGCAATGTTCTACTTCCTGTATATATGGACATGTCTGGGGTGTAGTCATTTCTGGCGAGCAGTAATAGTAGAGTTATTGCATTTTTAGATCCGACATCCTCTTTTGAGGGCGTTTTGTGATACGTACACTCATATTTCAAACTTAAACGCCGTTATAAAAGCACTGTTCGACGCTAGGCTCTTTATGCAGCCCGAACATTCATTGCCACATAGCTGTCTCAGCAGTTCCTCATCGCGCATATCTTCGTATTTGTAGTTGCGCATTGACCCTAACATGTTCTCCTTGGCAGCCTCCCATTGACACAATAGACCTGCGACAATGTATCACCAAGGAAGTGTCACGCCTGCCACGGACCGAATGTGCCCATGCTCATACCTTCGAGCTTGTCATTGTGGAGCCCCTCGGTAGCCGACACCGTGACACCCTGACCACCACTCGGCACGCCACAGTAGCTGTCACAAGGTCGGTGCACCCTTTGCTCTTTAATGAGACTTGCTGCATATTGTTTATACATGCTACAGTTGTAGTGAATCGCATTTGAAAGTCATTTTTATCAAATTAAGCTTTTCTCGCTGAATTTTTGACAGGCATACAAACTTGTAGGCAGAGTGCTCATTATTCAGCTGAGTTACCTTTACAGTGAAAGCTGTTCTGCGATCACAACTCTTGTCATGCACAGTTGTCCGCCGCCGGTGTCGGTAACCACATTGTGCGAAATTGGAAAAGAAGCTTAGAACCAATGTCATAGAGGGGCTCGAACCAGGGTTCGCTGGGTGCGAGCCCAGTATTCTACCATTGAGCCACATCAATGCTTAGGACTTGTTGGAAAACTTGCCTTTAGCAGGCTCGACGTCGGGAAAGCAATCACGTTAGTAAGACTTATAAAGCATTTTAAAAGAGCGAAAGAACAACCAGTTGTCTCACAATGCAATTAGCATATCGAGTGGGTTCTCCTATGCTCCTACCCATTACAAAAGCTTGTTGTTGTTCCTTTATTAACTGTGGCGCATACCCATGTCAGCCATAATTCCTCATCGTCGTCAACCACTGCATGAATAATTGGCCCAATATATCTTGAAAATGTTTAGCGGATACGACGCTAAATGGCCATATTGAGGCTTGATAACTAGGAAGCTCAGCTTTCGCTTTACTACATATTCAAACGTTAGTGCCGTGGCTAGACTGTGCTACAGTACCTCCACAGATGCCTTCCAGATGAAGAAATCATATGCTAAGACTGAAGCCTTTAATAGCTCATACTCGCAGCGTCCGACTGTCTGTTCGTCCATGCCCTAAAATGGTGCTAGCTGTGGCCTCTCCCTGTTGCACACTCTCAGCAATCACGTGATGGCATGGCGATGCATAGCAAGAGTTGCAGCGCCACAGCTGTGGCCTCTCCCTCTTACGCTCTCCCGACAATCACATGGTGACACACACTGTCCGACCGTGCATGCCCCCTCACACTCTCTTCGCAAGCACATGATAGCACAGCGGTGCACACGGCAATACTTTGTGAGACCTGTCGTTGCAGCAGTCGAGTAAGTCCAATGGCTCCCAAGCGGCCCAGTGATGATTCCAAGAATGATGCCCCAAGAGTGTAGACTCCCCTAAAAAAATACGTAGCATAGCCAGTTGAATGGCCACAGGACAGGCTTTGGCCAAACGTGTCCTAAGTGTCCTTCACTTTTTCAATCAGTTTTTATACAAGTCTAACTTCTGCAACAGCCCAACTGCTATGTCTGCCATGCAGGGGATATCGAAACAGTTGCAGCTGCTGTGTGGCTATAGTGATATATTTTAAAGGGACACTAAAGTCAAATACATAACATGCTATGCTAGAGGGAAAGGTCAATCTTTGAGAACATCTAAAACGTCAGTAGCATACAAATCAGCGCTTTGGGATCTAAAACTAAAGTAAATATAGGACATTTTTTGCACTACCAGTGGTGGGTCATTCTGGGAGAACAAGCCTGATGATGTGGTTGAGCTCAGTGTCATTCAGTGCTGAAATTACCCAGGGCATAAAAACATTTCAGAACTTGTTGGCAATGATGCAAGTTCAGTTTCTGCCAGGCTGTGCTTGGTTGTACTGCAGTACTGGTTGTTGGAATGGAAAGAGTGAGAATGCAGTTAGTGACGGTGATTGGTTCGAATTGTGCTTGCAGCATGCAAATTTCTAAAACATGTTTTTCTTTTTTCAAGCTAAGGATTTCCTTGCCATGAAACAGTACTTCAATGTTTCTTGAATGCTATTTCACCAGCAATACACATGAACATAATAGTTACTTTTAGCATCCCTTTAAACAGCACTACCATTACTGATACTTCTAACACTCATGGTTGTGCTCAAATATTATCTATTAGCAAATTTTTTTCTTGAAACTTGCTTCAATAAAAAATTCTTGATTGTTTCAGAGATGAGCACTGCTTTGTTCAGGAAAAAAAATTTTTTTTGTTTATCTTGTAGGCACCGGCTATCTGCTGACAGCAAGGATGATCTAAATGTTTGGTGTACAGCATTCAACAGGGTATTGAGCTGCATTCGAAAATGGGATCCTGAAGCATACAAAGCCATGGACATCAAGCAGTTTGTGTGACCTCCCTGTTTTGCAGCAGTTTATTTACTCAACCTTCGATACCACTCAGTATGTGCATATACAATGATGTCTCTGGAGAGTTTTTTTTTTTTTCCTCCTATTCTGCGTATGCCATATTCAGTTTTTCTGTACATATCCCAGTCACGTTCTTGTCAATATACGCACTAGTAACGTTTTAGTGCCTGTACAGTTCAGCAAGTCTTTCTTGCCTTCCTGTAGATGTGTAGTGATAAGAGCATTTTATATAATGAAGGGATTTTTCCTCTGAAATGCATTATTTCTACTAAGTCATATTCTCTATTAGTGCTGCAGGAACACTGTGTTTGCACTGTAGCATCAATGCAAAAGCCTGCCACAGCATTTTATGGCTTAAGATTCCGATGTCTTGCATGACAAGGCGACTCAAAAATCTGAGTGTGTAAGGATGAATGCATTCCGCACTTGCTATTCATTATAGGAAGAAATGCATGCGGGGAATGTCAGGTCTTGTTAGATGAGATTAGCAAGTGCCTGATACCAATTAAAGGATCATTGCTCAGGCATAAAATCACGCTGGAAATTTGTCTTTTTGCTCAAGTGCCATAACGGAGGGACCAATTAAAACAAGCATTTGTGTTTTGTGTTTACCTATGTGGTGGCTGTTCATTTTCTAGCAGTCTGTGTAACAAAGCTGCAGCTACACCATGAAGCAAGCTGCAAAGCAAGAACGTTTTTGTGACCCTGCCTTTATATCTGGGTGGGTGCTTTTGGAACCTGTGCATCTTGAACCTTTGTGTTGCTCAGAGAAAGACATCTGGCTTGGTTTTTGGCAGGTTTGCAATAAATTGCTACTTGAGGTGTCTCCAAAGTGGTTTGACATTTTCAACTTCTTCGCAACTTAACAGGGCCACCGTCATTTTCATTTTATCCTCTTAAGCTCGCCATTGCACTAATGCAAGAAAGCAAACACTAGGAGGGAGCGTAGTGAGCGTGGGCATGTAGTCATGTTAATACATGACATGCATGTCGTGATTTTCATGTTAGGGTCTGTCGCTTGTGTTCGCCATGCAATCATGCCATACTATACCAGTTTTGCAACATGCCATGTGAATGAAACCACCGGAGGAGCTACAGGGCCATAAAATGTAAATTGTGACATTCATGACATGTAATGATTTTTATGTTATGACTGGTCATTTATGCTTGTCATACAGTCATGTCATGCCATAACAATTTTGGTATCGATAACATTGCCGAAACGGCCAGGAGAGCTAAAAGTCGAAGTCCTAGGCGGCTAGATAGATAGATAGACAGACAGACGGACGGACGGACGGACGGGCATACAGACAGACGGGCAGACAGACGGCAGTGAGACGGGCAGACAGACAGACTGGTATAGACAGACAGGACAGGACACTCAAAGTCGAGGAGAGTCCTGTCTCCTCTGCTTTTTAACCTGGCGATGATGAACCTCCCCTCTCTTCTAAGTGAGGTCGAGGGAATACAACACGCACTATATGCGGACGATATCACAATCTGGACCAACACCGGCTCCTTAGCGCAAATCAAAGAACGCCTGCAAAAGGCTGCCCTTCTTGTGGACACCTACGCTGGTTCATGCGGCCTGGAGTGCTCTCCAGCTAAATCGGCCCTTCTTTCAATCTCTCCGCTACCTTCGCCTCAAATTTTTGTTCCGTCCGGGCCCGTCCCGTCAGTGCAAAATATTCGGGCTCTTGGCATTCACCTCACATCGTCCTTGGATCCAAAGGGCACAATAGCAGGCCTCAGACGCACCAGCGAACAGGTGAGCCGCATGATACGGCGAGTTTCTACCAAGCGCGTCGGCCTCCGCGGGTCGCAGTCCCTCCGATTGGCCCACGCGTTTGTGACCAGTCGCGTCCTCTACGCCTTGCCTTACCTTCGCCTGCGTCGTCGACACGAGCACCAGCTGGACGTCCTTCGTTCAGTATACAAACGTGCTCTGGACCTACCTATTGCAACTTCCAACAGCCGATTCGCGGCTCTGGGGGTACAGAACACTTTTGCAGAGATGCGCGAAGCTCATCGCGTTAACCAAATCAATCGACTGTCGCAGATGCCTTCAGGGCGCCGTCTTCTACACAGACTTGGCCTTAACCCGATATCTGACCAAGACCCTCTGCAGTCGGTACCAAAGCTCTGGCGTCAAAAGCTATGGGTGGAACCTCTACCCCGTAATATGAACCCCGACCTCCATGCTGGCCGTAGACTAGCACGCGCCGCGGCCCTTCATACGCGACACTCCGATCGTCCTGGTGTTTTCTACGTGGACGTCTCGGGTCCCTCCCCCTCGGGTCACTTCACGGCTGCCGTGATTACAGAGGGCAAACACGTCGATGGCTTCTCCTTTCGAGCAGACAGTAACGCACGCCGAAGAGGTTGCCATAGCTTTGGCCGCCTCTCACCCTGCCTCACGCACCATCCTGACGGGCTCGCGCTCGGCCTGTTCTCAGTACCTTCAGGGTTCCATTGCGCCGCTGGCGGCTAGCCTACTACAGGCAGCCTCTTGGCGCTTTAACCCTCATCCCATTTGTATAGTCTGGACCCCAGGCCACTCGGGCCTGCCCGGCAACGAGGCGGCAAATGCCGCTGCCCGCGCTTCTCCTGTCCAGGCCGTTGCCCCTCCATGTCCCGAGACGGAATCTGGCAATACTAACCTGACGCGCTTTCGCGAAATTTTGGCTTATTACCGGGCTTCGCGCCGCCTCTACCCGGACTCCGCACGCGGTTTGGAGAAAGCGGACGAACGTCTGCTACGCCACCTGCAGACGAACACCTTTATCAGTCCGGCGGTCGCCAGGCACTTTTTGCCGGAAATCAATGGCACCTGCTCGACCTGTAATGTCCTCGCCGACACATATCACGTCGTAGCATCGTGCCCAGTTAATCCCGTCCCTTTCTCATCCCCTTTTCCTATCCCAACTAGAGAGGCTTGGGAGGAGCACCTTGCTCGGCTGCTCTACCTTGGCTGCGCAACGCTCCTTGGTGGAGCGCGCACGGGCAGCTTCCAGCTCCACTGGCGTCCCGGAATATGGTCTTGCCACTCCAGCACGCCGATGGGCCACGTCGGCACTCTCTAGTAGACTTTTTCTGAAATAAATGTTTTTTACCACCACCATCTCAGGGACGCCGAAGTTCGCTGAGAAATGCTTTACATTTAAAGTATTGGATGATGACAGGGAGTTAAAGAGGCGAAGTTCGCGTTCAAGTTTCAGCGGCCGCGATTGCGAAGAGAGCGCGCGGCTGAAACACAAAGTAACCACTGTGACAGTTGTTGGTTCGCGCACGACCTGCGTATATAGTTGTGCGCTCGTTTCGTGCCTCCTTTGTGTTTGAGCTGTGACAGTTGTAAGTTCGCGCTAGTCGCGTGTGTATTAAGTAGTGCGCTGCAAGTTTCGAGCAGCTTGCCGTTCGTCGAGTGACATTCCAATCGCATTCACTGCTTCGCCATTGCGGCGAAACGGTGACTTTTTTTCAGCACTTATCAAAACTCGAGCACCTAGCGCACACCTAAACACAAGCACTCGACCAGCGGGTGATTCTCTCGCTCATTTCCTTGCTCACATGGCGTCGATTGCCGATTCGAGTTCTACAATAGTAGAGGCACAGCCCACGAAAGTATTCTATTCAATGCGGTCTCCAGATTATGTTGCACCAAAGACGGGCGATAATTAACACAGCCGTTTAAAAAAGCACCACCCGGCAACTTTCAGTGCCAATGAGAAAAGTAGACTATTGCAGTGAATATCCGCGCTGCGCCTATTTTCGGTACTGTGCGACTATCGAAATAGACGTTTGCCCTCCTGAACCTGTCCTGCATAGCTTAGCGCATGCAGTGTAAGTGCACTGCAATGCACACAGTGGGCTTTGAGTCAAACACCAGGGGTGAAGTTGAAATCGCTCCGGCTAGTGGCTAGGAACGACGGGCCATGCCTGACGTCATTGACTAGCTGACTTTTCTTTAAAATAAGGTTCTCTCTCTCTCCCCACATAAATATCGGAAGCGAATCCCAAGTGCTGCGCTTGCGTGCTGCATACGCCAGAATCGATTGCAAAAGCCGAAGTTGCACTGTGACCGTTATGTATCGGTCATCGATCTATAGAAGTTTAAACAGTCCTGATACTCGCTGCAATATCGCGCATATTTCCTTTTCCTTATTTTTCTGACGGCTAAAAAATATCTCGTAAAAAGGAAAATTCCCTGCACGGAACATCACAGAACCTAAAGTGCCATTGTAGCCCAAACGCAGTCATAAGCTCTGCGAGCCAACACAGTGTCTGAAGTGAATACGCTTGCCCCGGCTTTCTCATAGCGTCAGGTGGGACGAAAGGTGGTGAAACTTTGGAAGATATATTGCGCATCATATAATTTTTTTTCGTAAGTCTTGAATTCACGCCTCGAAAAAAGCGCGCAACCGGGGCCAGCTTACGATAGTTATAGCGCGAGAACAAAACGACGACACAGAGACAAGAAGGACACGAAAGACAATACGTCGTTTTGTTCTCGCGCTATAACTATCGTCATGCCATACCAACTAGCCCAAGCTGCCACACTTCCATCATAGCGACAAACCTGCTCGCATAGCGACATTCGCATAGCGACAAACCTGCTCGGGAACCATCGGCTTTCCGGCAGCGCCGGCCGCGGCCCCGCTGGGCAGCTTCGGGATCACAGCTGGAAAATTCTCCGGAAGTGATGCGCTATCATGCAGTCATCACTTGGCCATCAGTCATTTTGGGATCTAAATGCTCTGACTACGCTCAAGTGATGATTTGATCGACGTTATCGTCACCTGTTAGTGCTACAGCAAACATTTTGAATTATGACCTCCTGGCAAATTCTCTTGATGAAAAAGTGATGAAACCTAAGACATCAAGGTCAACTATTGTGCAAGACATTACAGCAATAGTATGTTAAACTAGGGTGGCATATGTAATGTGTTCCTGTACTAGGGTATAGGGGCCAGATACTGCTTATTCAATACTTTTGACTGTTTGCCCGGATGACGTTTTGTTCTCGCTACGATGCCCGGATATTCGAGTTTGAGTGCCCGGATAATGGCTCTGCCTTGTGGCTCAAGGCCACTTGAAGGACGCCTACAAAAGGTGCTAGTTCTTCAATACTTTATTGAGACTCTGGTATTACTAAAAATATTTAGGTAACCACCAGTAATTTTACTTGAAATGGATATTGCACAATGAAGAACATTGTACTCGTTGCTCTTTAAGCATCAGATTTAATCTTGCCCGTTCATTCAAACTGAGGGTGTTATCCATGCGACAACCAAACACATTTCTCAAAAGGGTACTAAAGCTCGGTATTCATATAACATAATCGCAGTCACCACTCTAAACACCTTATATTTTGCTTTATTTTTAATGAAGCCGTACTGCTTCTACCTTAGCAGACGCATCACCTAAATTCTCCGCGCATTTTACCGCACACACACCGCCTTCAACAGCAACGCCACAGACGAAGCGCGGGAACGACAGACCGGCCCTTGAATTCGGCAGCGAAATTCGAGGGCACTGCCATCCACAGTGCAAGCACGAAACCATGCGGTGTGTCTCAGTGTGCCGGGAAGGTTCTCACGCGAGCTACAGAAGTAGTGCGTACGTGCATCAACGGAGCGTTCTGTAAGCTGGAAATGCGCGATTTGCCTCGGGGGGTGAACGAGAATCCGGTGCTATCAGGCGATCTCGCACATCACGTACCTCTTGTTCGAGTGCACCGGCGAACGACTAAACCGGACTTACAGAGTGCACGTGTGAGAAGCGGTGCGGATGTTTTTGTTTTTCCATCTAGATTCTTATTTATTTCTTTTTTGTTGGTAGCATTGGGTTGTAACGTGGGCAGCGTACAAATTGCAGTAGCAACTCCGTGGACCACCCTGTACCTGCACCTTGGAAACAACTGTGCAGTAGCATGATGTTATGCCTCAGCTGCACACGCCCTTCTAAAATCAAGTACCGTTGGCGTAACGACAATCGTTTGTTCACAACCGTCGCGCTTGAACGCATATGGCATGAAAAAAGAAAAAGATGATGATAGCATGATCACATAGTCATGCGCATACCAGCAATGGAAATGTGGCGAGCCGCAGGAGATGAGTTTATCACCTTCAAATCCGAAAATCCAACAGCCACATTGAACAGTAGTCTTTCTACAGTAAACTTCCGAAGACAACGCATGGATTTCGACAGTGTAGCCGTTATACGCCACTCACACTGGGCGCGCATTTCGTGCGTCGGTGATGCCGATACGCATTCGTGTGCCTAGTGTACCTCATCTGACGGCTCTTCTGGGCCATAAAGCTTTGATACGGAGTCGGCACTTGAGGGCAGTGCCGTTTCGTCGGTGCGACTTCACACGGTCACCATGCAGCTTGCTAGACTTAGTTACGGTGAGGAAACAGCGCAGTGACCGGCGAAAAATTCGGGAATCGTCTATCCTGCGCGAAGCTAAGCAAGATGACGGCACGTTTTCACAGGTCTCACCGGGCTGCACGGTACTTGGCGAGACAGCGCAGACCATTGAGCCATAACGGCGGCCGGAAAGAGAGATACAGGCTCTTCGGGAAGGAAGCGGCGCACATCCTTCTTTGATGGCCTCGCAGCCGGTGCGACTACTGACTCCGTTTCCGTGGTGCGCGTAGCACTGACCCAGAGGGGGAGTCGCGCCCGAGATGACGACGATCTGGGGAGGTCGTCTTTTCGTTTTTGTGTATGCGTGTGTGTTTTTAGCTGCAGTATTTTTTCTCATCTCTATGCCTCTCTTGCATTTGCGGTCTTCTAAAAGGAAAGGCGAGGGTTGAGGAGGTATGCGTAACACGCTGGACGCTCGCGCGTGCGGGGACGTCGGAAACGCGTTAGCCCAGTGATCCCGTTTCGACACAGCGTGAGGCGCTGACCGCCGGCTATCCATTGTGCTCCTGGCCTATGCGCGCCACGGCTTTCAAGGTTGGCGGGGGTGCAGTTGGGCAGAGAATTGGACGACGGCGATGGACAAAGGAAAGAATCAGTGGAGAAGATGAGGATGAAAGCAACCTGCCAAAAGCGGCCAACACGTGCACTAATGACGCGTACGCATGTATATACACACACAATTCACCACTTGCACGCATCACCTACCACGCGGCGGTGGATGACATGGTTTCGTTGTTAGAAAAAGTTGACCGTAACCTCTCTTCTATCTGCTCTGTTTCAAAAAAAAAAAGCCTAGGAGGGAGTGTTGCGTTTTCTCCGATCGACGTGCAATCGGGGACGAAAGGGTGCTGGACACGGGATCCGCGACAAGTGAGAATTTCCAATCCGCGTACGCATAGCGCTTGTAGTATGACGAATAGGTCGCACCGGCCGTCATTGGCTGAAATGTTTTGACGTCTGCATTCTTGTAGGAGTCATAGAAGAGAATATGTTTAAGCTCGTGCCCAATTGGTCCGGTGGTTCGCAAAACTCTGACGAGCGGTGACGTCATCATGCGTCACCTAGCAACGTGATGGAAGCAGGAAAGGAGGAGGAGAGGATAAGTGGAAAGAGGGTACGAAGAAATAAAACAAGCCGAAATTTCTTGGCGAGGCAGGATTTAAACCCGGGCATACACGCTCTGAAGGCGAGAGTCGTACGCTGGCAGGCATGCTAGCAGATAAAGGGTTTGTGGGAACCATAACATTCCGTTGCTATGGGCGAGAGAACGAGAGGAAGAAATATAGAGAGAGCGCCTCAACTCGGCTTTACTACAAACAATTTCACAGTAGTTAAAAAGATGCCGTCATGCTAGGCTGCGTGCGGGAGTGAAAAATCTTTATCGCTTATGTTCGCATGTGGCCACTCGACCATTTTTCGTAGAGATGACACTCGTTGTCGTCAGGTTTAATGCATCGTCGAAAGAATAAACACAAAACTTTGAATTGGTACTCCCCCACGCCCCATTTTTTTCACGTCCATGTTCTCATCCACTGCGATGTCAGCGAGCGGCTTTAGCGTACGCTCACAGTTCTAGAAAACAATATCTATGGTTTTGCGTGGGGAAACCACTATGCGATCATGAGTCGGGTAATTTTAATCGACCGTGCGCTGACTTTGCCCATTACGCAGGCCTTTAGAATTTCGCCTTAATCGAAATGCTACCACCGCGGCTGGTATCAACACTCCCAGTTGTAATCTTTTATGTATAGATGAGCTAACATAAGATGAGATATGTTGGCATTCTATTTCAGTGTATAACGCATGACACAAGATAAACAAAGTCTTTGTCGTAGTTAGGCGAAAGCCTTTGGTGGCTAGTCCGGCCGCCCGTCCATGCTCTGGAACGGTATCAGCTGTGGTCGCAATCGTGTGATTGCTGAGAGAGTCTGAAGAATAAATAATAAAAGTTATGGCATGGTCAGTGGAATGACCACTGGCTTCCAGCGAACATACCTTGTAAGTTACGAAGTGTCCCTTGAATTGTTTCACAATATTCTAGGGTTGTGTCCTGCGCTTGACGTTGAAACACATACACGAATACCAGTGAAAGTGTACGGGAGTATAGTTCAGATACGACAGCTTCGTTGGTAAACAACTCCATGTAATATGCGTGTGCATGCCGTGTGGCTCCCGTACCCAGTTGCCGCAAGTTATCTTTGCACACGCAGTAAGGTAAGTCGAATGAGACACCATAGGTATCTTAACTTTTGTTCAAGATTGCCTTACCTTTCGCATATTTCATTGCAAAGGCAGCAGAAAACTTCCCTCACACTCACTTCATTGTCTGTTATCCTCGTGTGATTTGAAAACTTCATGACCGACTGTGTGGCGAGTCTTGCGGCCGACAGGAAATAAAATTTATACAGGCGCTGTTATGAAAGCAGCGCGTTCAGTTTCCAAATATTTCAACTGGCTTCATGTAAAATATTTTATGAGAGAGAAGAGATGAACTGGTCTTTAGAAAAGTGCAGAAACGTCGGCCTTGGATGTGCGTTACTCTAGCCCGCTGGTTGGTCGCTTCGCTTCTCGGTAGCCTGAAGAAGTGACAAAGGGGTAGGGTATAAAATGATTGATGATGATGATGAAGCGAAAGAGGTGCACATAGCACGTAGAGTGGAGAAATTTAAATCGGTCAAGAAAGGAGAGAGATAAAATATATCCTAGAGAATGAAAGTAAGAGCGGCCTGCATATAGCCTGTTCTGAAATGTTTTAAGAATCATTGTCGACAACTGAAAGTCGGCTCGGGACACGAGTCACTGTGCACGAGGACGAACGTTCTGGACAGCGCGCGCAGAAGAAGAAGACTTCGCTGACTGGCACGACGCAAAAAGATCGGGTGCTCAACTTGCAAGGCATTCACCGTCTCTGCAGACGTCCAACATGGCATCCGACGCTACAGCACCAAGGCCGCCTGATTTTTGCTACTCGTCGCAGAGGAGTGGGTCGCGGATCAGAGGTTCCTTCGGCTTCCAGCAGCGGGCATCTGCAGAGATGCCCCACACCAGCCTTCAATACGCCGGAGTCGCGATAGCTCTGGTTGCCCAGTCCATCATCGCGGTCGTGGCTGGCGTCGCGATATACCTGCTGCTAGCAAGGCGAGTCATCCAAGACCAGGACACGGAGGACGCCCAGTACAGCGGAAGGAGCGAGAGCGTGCTGCAAACGCTGTGGCTCGCCGGCAACACGAGCCTCGACCCGTGCACCGATTTCCGTCGTTACGTGTGCTTCAAGTACGATCGGATCCAGACTCCGGGCGCCTTCATGAGCAGCGCGCAAAAGGTATCTCCCGCCTTGGGAGGGCTCTCCCGCAACGAAGCCGGAAGGCTGCTGTTCGCCTACTACAGGTCCTGCTTGTCCGCGCAGTGGAGGAGCCAGGACTCCGGTCGAGCGGCAGTCAGGGCCGTGCTTCAGGTCACCGAGGCTTCCCCTTCCATGTCCTCGCTTCACCTATTCTTCATCATTGTCAAGCTGAACCTCGCGTACGGCTTGCACGGAAACATCGTCATTTACCGAATCAACTACGGCAATCATCCACTCTCCCTGGCGCCTGCGACGTGGAGGTACATCCGACGAAGGTTTCCTCTCGACGATTCGCTCCTTCTGGTCATCCCGAAAGTTGTGCCTTTCCTAGCAGCCTTGAAACATCCTCCAACTAGGCACATCATTTCAGTCGCGCTCTCTGAACTCCAAAACGAATTCGACTTTAACGTCACCATGGACGAGCTTCACGAGATTGCCAAAGATCTTCAAGAAGCCACGCCACGCGATTCAAGTTACTTTCGGTCGCCCGCCTCCTCACTGGGAGCTGTCACCTCGGGCGTACCGCTGCGGTTGTGGGAAGACCTGGTCCAGAGGTTCACGGGCAAGAAGATGTGCTCCAACGTAATTCATTCTCCGGTCTCAGATTTGCACCACCGGTTCCTGGAGATCCTAGATACGAAACGGCAGCCGAGCGCAATAGCCCTGGTGACTCTCGAGGCGGCGCTATCTCTGGCCATACCATCGACGCAGACGTACCAGAACACGACACACGGCACTTACGAGTTCTGCGAGAAAGCTACGCGACACTTGGTGGTTTTGTGGGCGCTCGAAGACCTGCTGACTTTCTCCGCCAAGGAGGAGCACAACCAGGCCATATTCGACGCTTTTGACTGCCTCGTTCGCACCACCGCCAATGAGGTCGAGCGCATACTGGAACCCGAGGACACGGCGCTGGCGAAGCTTCTGCTTCAAAGCCTCCGCCTCATTCTGCCTTATCACATCGTACCTTTAGACTTAAGGTTGCCGAGCTTCACCGACGACTTTTACCTCAACGTCCTATACGCCCGGGAATTCGCTGTCACCGCTTTCCGCTACAGACCCCCGGAAGGGCAAGATCCAACCCTGAAGTTCTCCTTGGTGACCCTGACGAACATGCCCAATCCCGGAGTGATTGTCGTTGATTCCAAGCTCTACACGGCCTCTACGCTGGATTACAAGACACACCTGCTGAGAAACGCGCTGTTCGGCTTCGTCCTGGCCGATCGAATCTGGTCGGCGCTGTTTAGAATCCGCTGGAGCGACGCGAGTCGCAGAGCTCTCGAGAGATACGCGAATCGCTTCCGCCCTGACTCGAGCTTTTTCTCCTTTGTCTCGAGGCCTTATTTGGCGCTGAGGACGTGTGTCATCGCGTTGAGGCTGCACCGGTGGCACAAGCTGGATTTACGCTGGAGCACGTGGCATCTGTCGCTGAGCCAAGCGTTCTACAACCTTGTGGTGTTTCACTTTTACTGCGAGCACAACGGCGCAAGCAGTCGTGCGCTTCAACGCATAGTCAGTGAGATGACGCTGCACAACGAAGACTTCCTCGTAGCTTTCAGGTGTAGCCGACCTATCGCAAGGAAATAGCCCGATAAAAGACGCTACCCTACATCTTACGCGTTCTCATGTACAATTAAACGATATTCAGCATACTTGGTAATTATAATTTACGTACATTCTATGTCATCGATGTTGCCTTATTTTTCGATAAATGCGAATATTTCAATTTTCACGTGGGGCCGCTGATGCCGCCAGTGGTCTGGCTCGCAATGTTATGGCCTTTCTTTTAACGCGAAAATATGTTATGCTGAGGTCTACCGAAATTTCAGTGACGTATTTCCGTTGCATAAATGACGTCGAAAAAAATGTACATGATCAGATGGCGATGGAGTTCTGTAAACTGAAGTCCAGCTCTCGACTATTTGGTTCGCGACAAATATAACATTATGCACCGCGCCACGGTCACACACACTTTCGGCATTACAAACGCGCCTATATCTTGCACTTAACTCTCACGGTACTCTTGGTCAGCGGAGTTCAGGCGCACTTTGCGAGCAGTTTAAGGAAGTGATGAATCATGACTAGCCTCCGTGATTAGCTGCTGAAACATGCCTTGCTACGCGTCCGTCGCAGTATTGTCTACGTCTTAATACACAGCGAAGTGGCAGCCTTAGCCCAAGTGTCAGCGTCGCTCATAAAATTAGCTCTGCGACACACGCCTGCCTCGTCTGACACCACGTTCCCCGCTCACGCTCGCCAAGAACAATCGCGGCCGGACAGGGGATAGTCTGGACACACGACATGCGTTGCGTTTCCCTCTGTGTGCGGCCGTGGTGTAACTGGTGTTCAAAAGATTCGTCTTTAAGAGTCGAATGCGATAGTGATATGCTGTCCGCAATGTGTACTTTGAATTTATCTTTTCGGATTCGCTGTGCACATGTAAGGTTGTCCTAATGAATACGCGCGATAACGTGTGTGCCTTTTGTATACCAGGCGGCTAGCTTTAAATGTCGGGGTTTGAAGCTGGTGCAACGCTTCTCCGGGTGTCACGCTCCCCAGAAGAATCATGAAGGATGGCATAGCGAATGCCTCTGTGCTACACAATAATTATGATTTATGGCCTAGTGGGTACCCTGAAAGTGTGATTGTAGCAGTTACTCAACAGTGTTTAATGTTTAAAAAAAGGCCTGCGTGGACCACGCAGCACAGTCACGGCGAAAGCAGAGAGAAAGGCCCTTCTAGAGACCTCTGTGAACTTTTTTGAGACAACTAATACAAATACGCATGCAAGGCACTCACCACTCCATACACCATCAGAACTTTCATCAAGTAGAGAGGCGTGTACAATGTCATTACTCGTCATTCTGCGGAGAGGCATGGTACCGCTACACATCTTGAGGGCATTATGTGTGCTTTGTTTGCGCAGTGGTTGTTGACGATGAAGAATTGCGGCGGAGACTTTTGATAGAAGAAATTAACGACGTACTCGTGGGGCAATTCGCAGTGTGCGACGTCTCGTTGTTCTTTTGATCTACGACGCAGCGTTACACATGTCAACACTTTTGCCTGCCCGACGTGACACCTTTGGAGGGCATTTTATTGCGAAGGAGGTTGAAGCGCCAACGTAGCTCTGTGGTAGAATACTCGACTGCCACGCAGGGAGCCAGGGTTGAAATCGCTTCTGTTTCTAAAAATCTCTTCCTCACCTCCTTTTTTCTTATTTCGTGCGAGAGCTGTTACGGACACGGGTGGCAACGTGGCAACTATACGGTACCAAAATCTGCCCCTGTTGGGATCTCATAACATCTTTCGCGATGTAGCGAAGCCTCCGAACTCTGAAATGGGTCGAACTCTTGAGTACCTCCCAGTGGGGCTACCCAACAAGGACGCCGCTCACGCTGAGAGCCCGTGCTTGGCCGTGACTGTCGGCATTGTATATTCTCGCTCGTTGCCGGCTAATAAACGCCTTAACAGTTTGGTGGAGGTGCTGGGGAATGAATTAATGAATGTTTGAAATGCTTTTTTGGCGGAAATGTAGCACTTCTGCTTGATTTATGGCATAAAAACGATCAATAAAGGTTACAAAACTAACAAAGACAAGTGAATCCCAGTGCCAAACCTCACGCGTGAGATTTCGGAGTATATATGCTATACAATATAAAGTGTACATAATTTTAATGGAGAACTTTGGTCAATTCCTATGCAATTTCTTTACTATTCAATTTATTTACTATCCTTGGCATGGATTTCCTTCGTGAGCATGGCGCTGTCATAAATCTTCGAGACTGCCTCGTAACGTTTGCTGACGACTATGGCCCGAAGCCTAGAGATACCAATCTGCAGAAGACTGCGCTTCGCATTGTCGACAACACCGTCACACTTCCGCCACGCACCAGTATGTTCGTTACTGTACAGGGCGACATAGACCATGACAGTAGTGGTATCGCTGAAGCCAAACTTTCGGTGCTCTTGTCTCGGCAAATCTGCGTTGCGCGCGGCATAAGTCAATTTAAACGTAGGATGACTAAGTTGTTGGTCACCAATTTAAGTGGAGCATAACAACATTTGGCCAAGCGAACAACTATCGCTCATTTCGAATCCATTGACGATGAAGCGTGTGCGACGATAGCCCCAATTTCTGCAGCCGTTGAAAGTGACACCGCGGTAGCCGATGGAGCCGATGTCAATCCGAAGCTGTCATGTGCACAACAAGAGCAAATCCGCTGTATCCTCCGTGTGTTTAGCGACTGTTTCGCGCCTACATCCAAGATAAAACAAACGCCAACCGTAAAGCACCGCATTGTCACTGAGCATGCTGAGTGACCCATACGTCAGCACGCCTACCGAGTATCACAAAAGGAACAAGAGGCTATACGTTCTCAAGTGAAGCGGATGCTCGAAGATGGCGTCATCCAACCCTCGAACAGTCCATGGTCGTCCCCCGTCGTACTAGTAAAAAAGAAGGACGGCACTCTCCGATTTTTCGTCGATTACCGCAAACTCAACAAAGTCACAAAGAAAGACGTTTATCCGCTTCCGCGCATCGACGACTCACTAGACCGCCTCCGACGCGCCCGATACTTCTCCTCTATGGATTTACGCAGTGGCTACTGGCAGATCGAAGTTGATGAACGCGACCGAGAGAAAACAGCATTCATAACGCCTGATGGTCTGTACGAATTCAAGGTGCTGCCCTTCGGTCTGTGTTCTGCCCCTGCGACATTCCAGAGGATGATGGATACAGTGCTCTCCGGTCTCAAGTGGGCAGCATGCCTTGTTTACTTAGACGACGTCGTTGCCTTCTCCCAAACGTTTGAGCAGCAGTTGCAGCGACTTAGATCTGTGTTTTCTGCAATTCGCACGGCAGGCCTATCACTGAAACCAGAAAAATGTCATTTTGGTTACAACGAATTAAAGTTCCTCGGTCACGTTGTTAGCCCTGATGGTATTCGGCCGGACCCAGACAAAACATTGGCTGTCGCAGATTTTCCACCACCTACCAACAAACGTGATGTGCGTCGATTTTTAGCCCTCTGCGCATACTACAGATGCTTTGTGCAA